>NC_084561.2:25393823-25583823 GCF_033978685.3 Nerophis lumbriciformis | reverse complement strand
TGCTGTTTTGTGTCCCTTCCCTATCTAAAAGCACTGTAAGATCTAAGGATGACTCCACTGTTCTCTTTGCGCGCACATACGGTCAGGGCTCAGCCTGTTATGTTCATGGCCTCACAGACGTATGGAACTCTTACACTTCACATAACTGCAAGTTCACCATGCACAGTAATCGAAGGCAGCTCCTGCTTGTGACCTTGAAAAAAAAAAACACAACAAAACAACAAAAGAAAGTTTGTTTGTAGTTCTAAATATATTTGTATACAACTGCATCACGGCCATAAATGCAAATTTTACAATTATGTAAATGAAATCTCTAGATGACATCACTGTCATCTAGAGATGTCCGATAATATCGAACTGCCGATATTATCGGCCGATAAATGCTTTAAAATGTAATATCGGAAATTATCGGTATCAGTTTCAAAAAGTAAAATTTATGACTTTTTAAAACGCCGCTGTAATGAGTGTTACACGTACGTAGGGAGAAGTACAGAGCGCCAATAAACCTTAAAGGCACTGCCTACTGCCTAATATCTACGGCTTTTCACACACACAACTGAATGCCAGGCATACTTTGTCAACAGCCATACAGGTCACACTGAGGGTGGCCGTATAAACAACTTTAACACTGTTACAAATATGCGCCACACTGTGAACCCACACCAAACAAGAATGACAAACACATTTCGGGAGAACATCCGCACCGTAACAACAACATAAACACAACAGAACAAATACCCAGAACCCCTTGCAGCACTAACTCTTCCGGGACGCTACAATATACACCCCCGCTACCCCGCCCTCCTCAACCTCCTCGTGCTCTCTCAGGGAGAGCATGTCCCAAATTCCAAGCTGCTGTTTTGAGGCATGTTAAAAAAAAATAATGCACTTTGTGACTTCAATAATAAATATGGCAGTGCCATGTTGGCATTTTTTTCCATAACTTGAGTTGATTTATTTTGGAAAACCTTGTTACATTGTTTAATGCATCCAGCGGGGCATCACAACAAAATTAGGCATAATAATGTGTTAATTCCACAACTGTATAAATCGGTATCGGTTGATATCGGAACCGGTAATTAAGAGTTGGACAATATCGTAATATCGGATATCGGCAAAAAAGCCATTATCGGACATCTCTACTGTCATCCCATTACAGCAGTTTAGTTTGTTCAAAATGTATTTTAATAACATAAAGATAATATTGTCTTGAAGAGCTGAAATAGGGCTGAACAATTTTTTATCAAGATTTTGGTTGCCATGGTTCACTGAGGGTGATGGTCAGCGATATTAACATTTAAACAGCAGGCCCCGCTGCATATCAAATCGAGCACTTTCACAGCCGTGTCGGCAGAACAGCAACAGCGGCTTGTCTTGAAGCACCTTGAAACAGCATTCGCCCACGCCAGAGGCCATTGTGTTTTGGCACAGGGCTCCATGACCACCTCGCCTGCCGGTATCATACCTTCCCAATGGTTGCACTAGCAGAATTAACGACTAGCCATCATGCTACATAGAGTGTGAAGACACTTTTTTTGTCGAGTGCCAACGTTTTTTGTCAATCTTCTGGCGAGACATGCTCCCCATTATAAATCATGCACACCTTTCATCTGCGCATGTGTGTGACTCCGTCAATGTGGAAATATAAAAAAGTATTTTAAAATCGTTACTCGAAATAACACTATTTTTTGTATTTCCTGTGCATTTAAGATGTGATTTTAAGGTTTTACTACATACGTATAAAATACTACACGTTCTAGCTCCATCCTATCTTGCCGATTGTATTGTACCATATGTCCCGGCAAGAAATCTGCGTTCAAAGAACTCTATTCGGGCTCCAGTACTCTGGAATGCTCTCCCGGTAACAGTTAGAGATGCTACCTCAGTAGAAGCATTTAAGTCCCATCTTAAAACTCATTTGTATACTCTAGCCTTTAAATAGACCCCTTTTTAAACCAGTTGATCTGCCGTTTCTTTGCTTTTCTGCCCCCCTCTCCCTTGTGGAATGGGGGGCACAGGTCCGGTGGCCATGGATGAAGTGCTGGCTGTCCAGAGTCGGGACCCGGGGTGGACCGCTCGCCTGTGCATCGGTTGGGAACATCTTTGCGCTGCTGACCCGTCTCCACTCGAGATGGTCTCCTGCTGGCCCCACTATGGACTGGACTCTCACTATTATGTTAGATCCACCATGGACTGGACTTTCACAATATTATGCTAGACCCACTCGACGTCCATTGCTTTCGGTCTCCCCTAGAGGGGGGGGGGTCACCCACATCTGCGGTCCTCTCCAAGGTTTCTCATAGTCATTCATATTGACGTCCCACTGAGTTGTGAGTTTTTCCTTGCTCTTATGTGGGCTCTGAACCGAGAATGTCGTTGTGGCTTCTGCAGCCCTTTGAGACACTTGTGATTTAGGGCTATATAAATAAACATTGATTGATTGATTGATTGATATTTTTGACCGAATGATCAACTGTACGTTTAGGTCGAGGGCTGTCAAAGTTAACGCAATAAGAAGGTGTTATAATTTCCGCACTCATTTTTTTGCTGAGGGATTAACGTGCACGCGTCCTGTCCGACCCTCGGTTCATTGCGTAGCATGGGAAAATGTAGCCGCGTTCAGTTACTGTTGAGCCACAAGCGGGGGGAAAATAGCGAGCAGAAATGGACAAAGAATAGGGTACATTATGGAAAGGTGGTCCAAAGCCATGGCAAGTCCCGACAAGACTGTTTTCATCCCTAATCTCTGTGAGCCGTCATCACCGCAGCAAATGCCTGCTGGCGCGCTTGCATTCAGAGGGGTGGAGCTTCACTTCTGTGTTTAGATTACAGTTTAGTGCATTGATAACACAAATTGTAGACTGTTGCTGTAACTGCTGTAGTAAGATGGGATCATATCTCAGATGAAAGGAAAGACGGTAGGCATTGGGCAGGAAGTTGTCAAGACACCTCTTCTCAAAACTATCACACACTTCCGGCTCCACAATTATAGCGCTACGTGTCCCATCCGGTCTAACAACACTAAAAAAATGAAAAATGTCATTACATTACAATCATGCTTTGTCAAATATGTTTTGTAATGTAATCTGTGATATATTTACCGAAATAAATGCTAGTACATCACTTGATGAATAAAGAGGTAGGATTTTTTTTGGAAGACTGATATGTGTATATTTTTTTGTAACTTGTTGATGGTCCTCAATTAATCAATCAATCAATCAATCAATCAAAGTTTATTTACATAGCCCTTAATCACAAGTGTCTCAAAAGGCCTAGCCACAACAACATCCTCGACTCAGATCCCACATCAGGGCAAAAAAAACCTCAACCAAATGGGAAACAATGAGAAACCTTGGAGGGGACCACAGATGTGGGGACCCTCCCCTGGGCGACCGGTGCAATGGACGTCGAGTGGATCTAGTTATTAATGTGAGAGTCCTGTCCATAGTGGGGCCAGCAGGGGATCATCTTGAATGGAGACAAGTCAGCAGTGCAGATACGTCCCCAATTGATGCACAGATGAGTGGTCCACCCCGGGCCCCGACTTTGAAGAGCTTGTGCATCTGTCGTCACCTGATAACCTCTCCACACAGGAGAGTTGGGCAGAGCAGAAAGGAGACGGCAGATCAACTGGTCCAAAAGGGGGGTCTATTTAAAGGCTATCATTAAAGAATGTTTAGCAGGCTGAATATTACACTTTATTAATAAATAGAGAAAGTTAAGACATAGTCATGCAGCGATATGAATACCATTAACTTGTAAAACATGTAATGTACAGAACATCAGAAGCATTTATTCAGGTAGAAATAGCACAGATTATATTACCAAACATCTTTAAAAATAAAATGATGGTTCGTATGGATCGTAAAATTCAGATTTTGTAATATTAATGAGGAAAAACTGGTATCTAAACATGGAAGTGTAGCACTTCTCCTCTGAATGCAAGTGCTTCTACAGCAGTAATACAAATTCTGTATTCTGACAAAATACTAATTATGGCAAGACACCAGCGCATTGCAGGTATTTTTTTTAAATTATCATTAAAAATGTGTTTATGTCCATTTTGTGTTACGCTGTTTAAATAAGCATATTGTTTGAAAAACATTTAATTAAAACTAATTGTCCAGTCATGGTATTAAAAACTTGAAAGTTATCTGTCTCAGGCACAATTTTTGAGTTAAAGTTAAAGTTAAAGTACGAATGATTGTCACACACACACTAGGTGTGGTGAAATTTGTCCTCTGCATTTGACCCATCCCCTTTATCACCCCCTGGGAGGTGAGGGGAGCAGTGGGCAGCAGCGGTGCCACGCCCAGGAATCATTTTTGGTGGGTTAACTATTAACAAAATGTGATTAATCGCGATTAAATATTTCAATTGTTTGACAGCCCAAGGTCTAGCTTGGGTGTCAAATTGAGGACGCGGAAAGTGGCAGTTTTTTTTTAATGGCCCCTCAAAAAAACATAAACAAGTAGTTAAAGACATCATGTTTGAGAAAAAGATGAAATGTTAAGACTAACTAAATATTGTCTATAAATATTAAAGTTTGTTTAGCCAATTCATTAGAACATGTTATTACATATTACCATGCTGTTTTACTGAACATTGTGAATATTAATATTATTGTTTTGGCCATTAACTAACTAAACTAATAATTATGCATTGCTTGGCAGCCACAATTTTGACAAACTCAATTAAATTCCCCATAGAATCCTCCCTGGGCTCCAAAACCCAGTTGATAGTTTAACCCTAGGAGAGCCTTTTTTTTCGCAATGCTTTCAAAGAGTCTGCCACCTAACGGTCCAGAATGTGGGTCTAATTATAGAAGAACACAAGTTCAAGGAAAAAGCAGCACGTTTCTGTCCGGATTAGTTAACTGGAGGTTTGTCGACTCTTTGAGGGAGTCTTGTGATAATAAGTGTGGGGTTTTGTGGTGACATCTGCCGGAGTGCTTATGGATATGGAAGAAGTGATATAACCATAAAAGAAGGATATGTGGTGTTGCTTTCTTATTGTCTTATTATCTCTCCTCCCATAACCTTCATGTCCTCTCTCTCTGTAGAATTTTGGGGCTACTTAAAGGGGAACTGCACTTTTTTTTTTTTTTTTTTTTTTTTTTTTTTTGCCTATCGTTCACATTAGTTATGAAAGACATGGCTATGGATTTTTTGGGGGGGTCTTTTGCATTCTAAATATTAAATAAATGCGATAAAAAGTTTGCTTACAATGGAGCCTATAGGACTTAGCACTTGAAAAATATCCAAACATCACCATTAAGGTTTTATATACACGATGAAAGTATATATGTAATGGAGTAAACGGCACATTCATAATAACATTTAATATTTACATATTTTGATCATTTTAAGCATACACCATGCATTAATTTCAAAAACGTGTTTGCCTTTTTTTTCTTCATCACTGATTATTATTCATTGCAGACTTCATGAGAGCCAACAAACATACTAAAACAATTACTTACTGTACAAGCTCTGCTGTCATTAGGATGCCAATTGCTGGGATGTTCATATATTCCCATTTAGATGAAAAATTACTCATAATCCTCACAAAGTCGTTGTGTCGTTCTTGCCATTTCCAAGTCTTACATGGCTGACTAAGTGTACCAACTTGTCGGAATACCTACTCAGACTTCTTCTGTCCAGGTGAGATGCATGATTTAGAATCTACAATAAACTTACAGGGAGTAAGGAAGCTAGAAAGCAGCTGACCACTCAATGACATAAACAGGGACTAGGGTTGTACGGTATACCAGTATTAGTACAGTACCGCGATACTAATTAATAATTTTCGGTACTATACCACCTTTGAAACGTACTGGTCCCACAACCTCCCGCGTCGGCGTCGTCATCACGTCGAGTCATTGCTGGTTTACGAGCAGAGGAGCATGTTCGGCGGCACACAATCACAGACACAGTGTGTAGACAGAAAAGGGAAAACAGACGCATTTTGGCTTAAAAACTAACGATAAAGGTGAAGTTATAACACTGAAACGCCCTCAGGAAGGGGTGCTTTAAGACATGACTAGCGAGCTAGCGGCTAACGTCAATCCGCCGTCGGCAGTGTCTTAGCTACTTCTAAATCACTAATCCTGGTTTCCATGGCGACAAATAAAGTACGTATCTTACAGGTATCATCCCTGCAGGACGAGGCATAGCTAAACATGTTTCACTACACACCGCAGCTCACCTGCATCAAAATGTAAACAAACGCCATTGGTGGATCTACATCTAACATCCACTGTAATGATACCAAGTACAAGCACATATCTAGTTGATACTACTATAATTACGTCAATATTTTTTGGCATCACAACATCTTCTTTTGTTTTTTTTTCATTCATATTATTTGTATAAACTCGGGAAATATGTCCCTGGACACATGAGGACTTTGAATATGACCAATGTATGATCCTGTAACTACTTGGTATCGGATTGATACCCACATTTGTGGTATCATTCAAAACTAATGTAAAATATCAAACAAGAGAAGAATAGGTGATTGTTACATTTTAACAAAAGTGTAGACAGAACATGTTAAAAGAGAAAGTAAGCAGATGTTAACAGTAAATGAACAAGTAGATTAATATTAAATTATCTACCACTTGTCCTTAATAATGTTGACAAAATAATAGAATGATAAATGACACAATATGTGACTGCATACATCAGCAGACTAATTAGGAGCCTTTGTTAGTTTACTTACTACTAAAAGACAAGTTGTCTAGTATGTGAACATCTCTGCGCTGCTGACCCGTCTCCGCTCGGGATGGTTTCCTGCTGGCCCCACTATAGACTGGACTCTTCCTATTATGTTGGATCCACTATGGACTGGACTCTCACTATTATGTTGGATCCACTATGGACTGGACTCTCACAATATTATGTCAGACCCACTCGACATCCATTGCATTCGGTCTCCCCTAGAGGGGTGGGGGTTACCCACATATGCGGTCCTCTCCAAGGTTTCTCATAGTCATTCACATCGTCGTCCCACTCGGGTGAGTTTTTCCTTGCCCTTATGTGGGCTCTGTACCGAGGATGTCGTTGTGGCTTGTGCAGCCCTTTGAGACACTTGTGATTTAGGGCTATATAAATAAACATTGATTGATTGATGTTCACTATTTTATTTAAGGACTAAATTGCAATAATAAACATATGTTTAATGTACCCTAAGATTTTTTTGTTAAAATAAAGTCACAAATGCAATTTTTTTGTGGTCCCCTTTATTTAGAAAAGTACCGAAAAGTATCAAAATAATTTTGGTACCGGTACCAAAATATTGGTATCGGGACAACACTAATAGGGACACATGGTAGTGATCACATGCCGTTATAAATAGTTTGTCTACGTAAGCGCTTATAATAACAAAATCACTAATACATGGTTAGTATTCAAGTCACAAAATGTAAATAGAATATTGTTGGCGGTTTTTGAATGGTTATTTATTGGATTTTATGGGCGAAATAGAGGAGCTCCCATTGGCTCCACGGTATGCTGACTTTTATTTACGTGTATTTCATTTTTAGAATGCATTAAAAAAAATCCTTCCGTCGTCATTTTCATAATGATTGTACAGAGCCCCTAAAGGGACATGGGGGAAAACATTTTTTTATAATTTTTATTTATTTGTTGTTGTTTTTTAGACATGTATCTCGTGCGCACGAGAAACCTTTTATAAAGTTATAAAAAAAAGAAAAAATATTTTACAATTTTTTATTTTTTTTAGACATGTATGTATCTCGTGCATACAAGATACATGTCTAAAAAAATTAAAAAAATAAATTCCCCCATGTCCCTTTAGGTTTAGGGGCTCCGTATGATTGTGAATGATAGGCAAAATTTAAAAAAAAAGTGCAGTTCCCCTTTAAAGCAATGTCATCAACTGGAATATCACTGACCTGCAACTTCTGCATTTATCCAATGAAATTCTGCTGAATTGTTCCCTCTTTAAGATGACAAATCCCTAGGAGGGGCGCGCTGAGGGGAAAATTGACTTAAACCAGCCTCACTGTTTTTATATACAGTATATCCACTTTGACCACTTATTTAATGTCCCAATGGATGTTCATCAAGGCTGACGCCGACTTGGAACCAACCGGAATTTAAGTTTATGGACTGGTGCGGTTGTCTCCCACAGGCCAACACGCCTCTTACCGCCTCACTCTCGTTTTCCTGTCTCGCTTTATATCTGACTCTGTCTGACTCGAATCCCCCCCAACCCCATCCCCTCACTCCAAATTCTCTCAGAGGCATTGATTTCAACAGGTCAGGAAATTAAACTCCTTTGCCCAGCAATTCACAGCAGGAGAGGAGGAACGTTAGAGGGGAAGAGGAAATATAGGTATACATAGACGAGGAGAAATTCATCCTGAGTTTTGTAGAAGGAGTGAAATGATCAATATGACGGACAACTTCGGGCTTGGCTCAGCCAAAAGATAAACAAGCAAATCAAGTCTCATCCAGTGGAAAGGAGATAGACATGTCAGTACAGTAAATCCCTGCCCTTTGAAAATAATGGATGCATCCATAAGAATGGCTATTTATGACACCCTAACATCTATAATGCACGCTAAGTAAACATTTTAAATTGTAAAGTGTATAGGTACACACGTGGGGGGGTAGATGACATCATCGCCTAGTTTGCATAATTATTAGACTGTTCTTTCATTTTAGAGTCGCCAAACGTGTCCAATAAAACCAAAAATTGACGGTAATCTTTTTTTTTGGGAGGGAAAAACATCTAGAGCAGGGGTGTCAAACGTACGGCCCGCGGGCCAGATCAGGTTTTATGAGTTTGCTAAGTATAAGAATTAGCAGAAATTTTTGAATGAAAGAAACTGCCGTTGTAAATGTATCCACTAGATGTCACAATAGCAATTCTTTGTATCTTGGTAGATGATGCTACATATGTAAAAAAAAAAAAAAAAAAAATCCACGTTAGTGCACCAGTCGAGGAAAATGATCAAACTACACAAATAACATCCTGTAATTTGATTGTGATACTATTTTTTTATCTTAATGGATTGAAAATTAACACCAATGAATTGACTGATGAACATTACCACATAATTTATTCAGAAAGTATAAATAACGACACATAAAGATAGAATACTATTAACTGCAACATGTAAGTGTAAAAAAAAAAATCCAACAACGTTATGTTTTTTACATTTTCAGACTGTGCTTCAGACTGTAAACCCCCACAACCAAGCATAACATTGTTGTTGTCCTAAGGCACCGTCCATGACAAGCAGTCCGGCAGACACCAAGAAATTACAGATTTCATCTCTAAATTCATATGTTGACATGACCCTAGTATACATTGTCGAAAATAAGGGCTGGCTTTAAAATATGTGTTATTGTTTTTTAATTGTCTTTTCCTTTTTATATATAAAATATGTGTTTTATAAATTTAAGGGGCATATAAGAGTAAAATTTGCATTCATTCCGTGTGTGTATGTGTGTGTGTATGTATATATATATATATATATATATATATATATATATATATATATATATATATATATATGTATATATATATATATATATATATATGTCTTAATAAGGTTATCCAAAAAATAGTGCTCGATACCGTAGTAGAGCGCAATATATGTATGTGTGGGAAAAAAATCACAAGACTATTTCATCTCTACAGGCCTGTTTCATGAGGGGGGTTCCCTCAATCATCAGGAGATTTTAATGGAAGCATTCACATACCATGGTTTATATAGGGCACAGAGTGGGTGGGTACAGGCTGGCGTAGGGGCGTGGTGATTGGCTCATGTGTTACCTAGGAGGTGTTTCTGTCTGTGGCGGCATGCTGTTACAATTTCGCTGCGCTTGTTGAGGGATGACAGGTCTGGACGGTAAATAATAAACAGTTTGTCTTTCAAGCATAGGTTGCATCTTTTATTACCACTATTGTAAGGTGTGCTGGATGCAAGAATTTGCTAGCCTCAATCTGAACCTTGGTATTTACCGTGATGACGGACTGGCAGTGTGTCGCGCCTCGCCAAGGAGCAGCGAGAATACCAAGAAGTGCATATGCCAAATTTTCAAAGAGAACGGCCTACGGATCACGATTGAAGCCAACAAGCAAACCGTCAACTTCCATGACGTCACTTTCAACCTGAGAAATAACAGCTACCAACCATTCACGAAACCCAACACAACACTCCAATACGTGCACCATGACAGCAACCACCCACCCACCACCACGAAAAGAATACCTACCGGAATTAATAAAAGGCTATCGATGCTGTCATCTAGCAAAGCTGAATTTGACCAATCAACCCCCCCGTACCAAAAAGCCCTTGATGAAAGCGGATACAATTTCACCCTCACCTATGAACCCACGCCAGGAAACCAACCAAAAAAGAACAGAAAACGAAACGACATCATCTGGTACAACCCCCCATACAGCAAAAACGTCTCAACTAACATTGGACACAAATTCCTCAATCTGATTGACAAACACTTTCCCAAAGACAACATCCTAAGAAAAGTATTCAACAAGAACAACATTAAATTGAGCTACAGCTGTATGAACAATATACGACAAATTATCTCAAACCACAACAAAACAATTGCAAATGAGCCGTCGGCCCCCGGACAGAGCGACTCCAAAACCAACAAAGGCTGCAACTGTCGAAAGAAACCTGATTGCCCTCTCAACGGGGGGTGCTTACAAACATCAGTTGTCTACCAATCTAAGGTAACACGCAAGGACATTAACACATCCGACACATATGTAGGATTAACCGAGGGAGAGTTCAAAACCAGATGGAACAATCACAAGGCTTCTTTCAGGAACCAAAACCTGCGGAATACCACAGAACTCAGCAAACACATTTGGGACCTCAAAGACAATAATGTTGAATATTCAATAACATGGCAAATTATTGCATCCAGCACACCTTACAATAGTGGTAATAAAAGATGCAACCTATGCTTGAAAGAGAAACTGTTTATTATTTACCGTCCAGACCTGTCATCCCTCAACAAGCGCAGCGAAATTGTAACAGCATGCCGCCACAGACGGAAACACCTCCTAGGTAACACATGAGCCAATCACCACGCCCCTACGCCAGCCTGTACCCACCCACTCTGTGCCCTATATAAACCATGGTATGTGAATGCTCCCATTAAAATCTCCTGATGATTGAGGGAACCCCCCTCATGAAACAGGCCTGTAGAGATGAAATAGTCTTGTGATTTTTTTCCCACACATACATATATTGCGCTCTACTACGGTATCGAGCACTATTTTCTGGATAACCTTATTAAGACATATATATATATATATATATATATATATATATGTATATATATATATATATATATATATATATATGTACAAATATATATATATATATATATATATACAGTATATATATATATATATATATATATATGTATATATATATAAATATATATATATATATATATATATATATATATAAATATAAATAATGATATATATATATATATATTTATATATATATATATATATTAGGGGTGTAGGAAAAAATCGATTCGAATTCGAATCGCGATTCTCACGTTGTGCGATTCAGAATCGATTCTCATTTTAAAAAAATCGATTTTTAAATTTTTTTTTTATGTATTTTTTTTTTTTTTTTTTTTTTTAATTAATCAATCCAACAAAACAATACACAACAATACCATAACAATGCAATCCAATTCCAAAACCAAACCCGACCCAGCAACACTCAGAACTGCAATAAACAGAGCAATTGAGAGGAGACACAAACACGACACAGAACAAACCAAAAGTAGTGAAACAAAAATGAATATTATCAACAACAGTATCAACATTAGTTACAATTTCAACATAGCAGTGATTAAAAATGCCTCATTGACATTATCATTAGACATTTATAAAAAATAAAAAAAAAAGAACAATAGTGTCACAGTGGCTTACACTTGCATCGCATCTCATAAGCTTGACAACACACTGTGTCCAATATTTTCACAAAGATAAAATAAGTCATATTTTTGGTTAATTTAATAATTAAAACAAATTTACATTATCGCAATCAGTTGATAAAACATTGTCCTTTACAATTATAAAAGCTTTTTACAAAAATCTACTACTCTGCTTGCATGTCAGCAGACTGGGGTAGATCCTGCTGAAATCCTATGTATTGGATGAATAGAGAATCATTTTGAATCGGGAAAAAATCGTTTTTGAATCGAGAATCGTGTTGAATTGAAAGAAAAAAAAATCGATTTTGAATCGCATCGTGACCCCAAGAATCGATATTGAATCGAATCGTGGGACACCCAAAGATTCACAGCCCTAATATATATAATCGAAAAATGCCAAGAGTGTGCGAAAAAGTAATCAGAACAAAGGGTGGTTATTTTGAAGAAACTAGAATATAAAACATGTTTTCAGTTATTTCACCTTTTTTGTTAAGTACATAACTCCACATGTGTTCATTCATAGTTTTGATGCCTTCACTGACAATCTACAAGTCATGAAAATAAAGAAAACACATTGAATGGGAAGGTGTGTCCAAACATTTGGCCTGTACTGTATATTTACAAATTATTACCAATTTAGGCAGGGAAATTGGGGCTCTCAGCAGAATTTTATATTGAGCGTCCACCATCACAATTTTTTTTCACACATTTTTATTAATTTAATGAAATTGTATCTATTTATATTCTTTTTTATTTAACATAATTGAAACATACATTTGCATATTTTTCTGATAAACCTGGAATGCTTGTTGACCGGCCCAGCATTAACACGGTATGCCATGCGGGACAATGAGTACTTTATGTATGGGGAAATTTACCAAACTATTCATATCAGTGGCGGAGCAGGAAAGGGCCAGGAAAACGTTTGCGGTAAAATGTCATATGAATGTCTTTCATTAATTGACATTTAACATGCGCCTATTCACGCAATATCCCATCTATGCCCATAGATATTGATACTAATTTAATACGCAGAACATTAAGTTGTAACAAATATATATTTAGAAACTTGGATGACAGTTTTTACTGTAATGTTATGGAGTCACGGTGTTAACAAGGCTTAAGTATTGGTTGGGTCCCTCTATCTTTGCCAACTCTTAACCTTCACCCTTTTATCAAAAGTCAATGATCTTCTCCTCAGAGGGGCGTGTATAAGAGGCTTAGGCCCGCGTGATCCCACAGGCTGTTTGCTTAACCTCTACGTGGTTGCCTTAGTGGTACTAAGCTTTGCCCACAAGAGCTCATTACCTTGCTCACTCTTTCATCCAACCAACCCTTGTGGCAACTCAAACATGGATTTAGGAGCACTTGAGTGCCAAGAAATGTAAGAATATGTCTGCACATACAGTACAGTACTTTCATTCTCTATATTTTATGGCTGCTTTTTTCCCGACTCAGTTGACTTGGCTAAAAGATACAACTATCGCACCAGAGCGCCAACATTGTAAGTCACTGTTTTATTGCGTTTCTATTTGAAACGTTTAGCAATAGTCCTACTTGATAATGCTCCAGGGCTCTTACAAAGTCTGGCATTAGTGGCAGCAAACACAGAAAGTGCTCTGTATGTTGTTATATTGATTTGAAATGAATCACCCCAGAAAGAGGTTGTGATAAATGCTTAAATGAGCAAAATACTGTACCGTATTTTCCGGACTATAAGGTGCACTTAAAATATTTTTTTTCGACAGTGCGCCTTATAACCCGGTGCGCCTAATGTAAGGAATAAGAGTGGTTGAGCTTACCCACCTTGAAGCTATTTTATTTGGTACATGGTGTAATGATAAGTGTGATCAGTAGATGTCAGTCAAACATAAGAGATACGTGTAGACTGCACTATGATGCGTCTCAAGTAAACAACACCAACATTTTAAATATTCCATTAAAAAATATTGAACATTACACACGGCGCTCAAAAATCTATCAAAATGTTTTAGTACGACTTTGGTAAGCTATGAAGCCGCACCGCTTGAAGGATTGTCGGCGCATTAAACATACGAGTATTATTATGGTGTGTGTATAAGGTAAGCCATA
Organism: Nerophis lumbriciformis; assembly: GCF_033978685.3. Lineage (NCBI taxonomy): Eukaryota > Metazoa > Chordata > Actinopteri > Syngnathiformes > Syngnathidae > Nerophis > Nerophis lumbriciformis. The sequence goes on along the minus strand of NC_084561.2, from coordinate 25,569,766 downwards.
TTATCTGGCATTTTGTTTCGCAATATTATGCAAAAGCAACTTTTCTTACCTTCTGGTACCTGCTGATCTGTATTTGGGATCTGCATAAATCCTGAAAAATTGCGCACAACAGCGCCGACGCCGTAGTCGATAATCTTCTTCTTTTCTTCTATCTTCTTGTTATGGGACATTCATCCTCTGCTGTTGCCATTTCTAATATAAAGTAGTGTAAAGTTATTACTTATATCTGTCAGTAAACTCGTCATGAGAGCGCTAAAACATACCGGTGTAGTGACTTTACATTATTCACCCAAGGAACTTTAGTTATTAGAGTTCCGGTCGGACGGTTTTTCACGGGACACATTTCCTGTGTGGTTGTTTCGGGATGAGGGGATGCTGCTCCGTTATTGATTGAAGTAAAGTCTGAATGTCATTAAAACAGTTAGCTCCATCTTTTGACACTTCTTCCACTCCCGTCCTTGCACGCTACACCGCTACAAAAAAGATGACGGGGAGAAGACGCTGCCGAAGGTGAGCCACGTAAATAAGACCGCCCACAAAATGGCGCATCCATAGAAAGTGGCTTGAAGATGATCTGTAAAACATAATCTATGCATTATTTTTACCAAAGAACCACCATTACATGTTATGTAGACCACAAGGCAGTGTTTTACATTTAGGAAAAAATAGTAATAATTTGACTCCTTTAATGCGCCCCATAATCCGGTGCGCCTAATATATGAAAAAAGATCAAAAGTAGACCATTCATCGGCAGTGCGCCTTATAATCCGGTGCGGCCGCTGGTCAGGAAAATACGGTAAGTATTACGTGTTATCATGAATGTGCCTGTTACTACATTATACACTGTACATACTTATAGTATGTACAAACTTGATCCCCAGCAACTCTTTGAAGCATCAAACAGGTTTATATGTGGTTATAGTGTATATATATTTTCTCATTCTGGTTTGCACACTCTTGGAGTCAACATGTGCATAGTCATGTACATAGTGTCATGGACATAGTGTATATACCCCACCCCCCCTCCATTTTTTGTATATATTGTTTTTCAAATCACCTGACATGTATACTGTGTGTTTGTACATAATTTATCCCATTTTTTTAACGTAATTTATTGAATGTTTCAAATGTGATGAATATTTAATGGACCACAATGGAAACAAGCCTTTTGGCTTTTTGTGCCATCCATTTGCCTTTTATAAAGCATTACATGGATTCAATTATTTAAGATGTCAGTACATTTCTCTATCAATCAATCAAACTATGAATGCACAGAAAAGACAACTATGTGTTTTTGCCTCACATAAGAATTGTGGATGATGGGTATACTTCCCAAAAAAAGTGGAATTCTCTCTAAAGAACTGCCATGTCGGTTATCCTCCTCCCGCTTTGTAATTTTCCCTCTGACCAAAATCAGTCTATTAAGTTCAATGAATCGTAATATAGATGTTTGCCATCATTTCCCAGTCTTAGTAGAGCTTTCATTTATGCTTGGAGCAGGTAGAGGACGGGATATAATGTTTGTAGCTCCTTCGAAAGTTAGTGCCCTCTTGGCAGCCGCGTAATTGCTGCAAACAGCCCCTTTTAACCCTTGTGTAATGTTCATATTGTTGTTACTCTGCCAGCGTTTGTGGGTCTGATGGACCCGTTGCATTTTGTGGCTTTTAATGCCTCACAATCAAACACTTTTATGTTAAAATACTGAACAGATGTTTATTGGGATAAGGTAATGTTTACCTGTTTACCACAAAATGCAACGGGTCCATCAGACCCACAAATGCTGGCTGAGTAACAATATGAACGTTGCACGGAAAATTTCTCTGCCAGTTTCTGTATCCCACAGGGGTTCTTCTTTTGTGTTTCTGCACCTGCGGTTCCCACACAAGGTTGCAACATTGTTTGTCAACACTGTCTGCTCTCATTTTCTCGCACATTTGACCCTCTGATGTTCTGTGTACCTACACTCTGTCCTCCTCCTGTCTAGGCCTGCTCTGTGTGCGTGTGTGTGTGTGTGTGTGTGTGTGTGTGGGTGGGTGGGTGCGTGTGGTACACAGAACATCAATTTCCAGTGGACCCGGACATCTTATATGTAATATAAATGTGTAGGGGGGGTGCATGGTGTGTGGTCATTAAATATGTATTCTGATATATGTTCTTCACAGAAAATGAGCCAAAGTCAGCGAGTCTCAGTTTGAAAAAATAATTAATTGTATAATTTTTCTTTTAATAAAAAATGAAAACGGGTCCAACAGACCCTGTTTTTTTCACTCTTGACAATCATTTATCTTATGCATAGTATGAAGGAAAAACAGGACAATAGTGCACAAGTCTCAGTCCTCGTTACGTGGTGGATGCCAGCCAGCATGTTTTCGCTCAATCTGGGTTTGCACATTAAGTCGGATCAAGTGTGATTGCTGGTATGTGTTGCAAATGTGCACTCCCCGAGTCCCAGTCTAGGTGGTCTTGGAAAGCCACCAAGATCACTGGGCTGTTCCGTAATGTGAAAGTAATTAGCAGTCGGCAGTTTTACATAGGGCCGATAGATGTGGAACGACGAAGGGCTATGTCGGTCAGCACTGAGCCGTAGGTGCACAACACCAACACAAACAAACATGGTTTTGGTGTATACTTCACAAATTTACACTCAGTGTTAAAGTTGAAGGTGAGATGAAAATGGGTTTATATGGAGTTTAAGTCCAGATTTATTCAGTTCTCTGTTGGCCTCTTTGATGTCTTCACCTTTCGTCTCCTTCATCTGACATTCATTTTAATGAGATGGACAATCCCCCCCGATAGAGATCTGCCTCGGATTTATTCTGGAATGTAGTAAATCGGTGCCACACACATTTGAACACTCGGTTAGATTGAGTGTGGATTTAGTGCGTGTGTGTGTGTGTGTGTGTGTGTGTGTGTGTTTACAGTGTGTGAGTAAGGTGCGTGGCCTCTGTCACATCTGGCGGCTTGTGGTTTCTTTCATGACCTGCTAAATGAGGGGAAAAATAGTCCCAGCTGCCTCTAGGAAAACTCACCTGGTGCTGCCGTACCTCCTCGGCTCACGCCGTAACTTTTCCGTGTTTTCCTATTGTTTCTTCCAAAATATGCTGACATTGACTTTTATCAGATGTCAAAGATATTCGTTCTGTCTTTTACATTTACTGACAACGTGTGTGGAAGAACTGCACAAAATTAGAATTTGGCATTGTGTAGTAGTTGATTGTCAATGATTTGCCTACAGTCTGATGATGGACAACATGATGATTTTTATATCAATATTTAATTCAAGATCATTAATCGTGATTATTCATATGTTAGGTAAATTATAGTGTTCTCGCAGGTCGGCAATAAACTTGCGGTAATGGGCTCCCCGAGGTGGTGGGGGTGTGTGAACGTGACGCCATCATGTAATTTGTAATGAAATAATCGAATAAAAGGCCAAAATAAACACTATCCATGTGTTCAAAGAAAAATAGTTGTGTTTTGTTCATTATTATCAGTTAACATTGCACATTTCTCTCATTATAAGATGCCTTCCTTAATTCATCCATTGTATTTTGTGGCCTGCATGTTACCAATTTGGCACTCCTGAATTTCCCCCCTGGGGATGAATAAACTATCTGTCTGTCTGTCTGTCTCCAGTCATGGTCAAAAGTTTACATACACTTGTAAAGAACATAATATCATGGCTGTCTTGAGTTTCCAATAATTTCTACAACTCTTATTTTTTTGTGATAGAGTGATTGGAGCACATACTTGTTGGTCACAAAAAACATACGTACATGAAGATTGGTTCTTTTATGAATTTATTATGGGTCTACTGAAAAAGTGACCAAACCTGCTGGGTCAAAAGTATACATACAGCAATGTTAATATTTGGTTACATGTCCCTTGGCAAGTTTCACTGCAATAAGGCACTTTTTGGTAGCCATCCACAAGCTTCTGGCAAGCTTCTGGTTGAATTTTTGACCACAGAACTTTTCTCCAGAAGGTCTTATCTTTGCCCAGGTGATGTCAGATGAAACAAAATTTGAGCTGTTTGGCCACAATACCCAGCAATATGCTTGGAGGAGAAAAGGTGAGAAATTCCAATTCCAATGGGGCGCACAACTTGCCAGGACACTGGTGAGAAATCTTGGCGCTCGACATAAAAGTGCCTTCAGACTCTATTCAGTTGGGGTGCTCCAAAAAAAACAGTTCACATCCACATGTTTATTTATTCCGATTTCAAATCAATTCATAATATTTGAGAATTCATTAAATTTTTTTAGCTAATTCTTTTTTTTTTAAGAATCACTTTATGGATTAAAAACATTAAACAGCTATTATTGATATTGTTGTTATTATTGACACTATTAATTTTTATAACTTTTTGGTTTTCCTTTTTTAAATATTTTTAGTGTTGCACTTGTGTGTTTTCTCAGTTGCTTTGTGAATTTCTATCCGAAGTATTGTAAAGTAGGGAGTGGGTTGGAGTTGCTCTAGTTTTTTAATAAATTGATTAACATTCTGTGATTTTTGTCAAAAAACATTTTTAAATACATTTTCTAAAATACGTTTCTTAGGCCAACGCTACATGTATACTCTTAAGTCGTACGTCAGCGGCCAAGAGGAGCTTTTCTAAACTGTGACCTTTTTTGAAAACGTTTTATTATTATTTATTTACTAAATAATATATTACGGGAATCGTGTTGAATTGAGAATCGATTCTGGATGGACTCCTCACTGCAAGAATCGGAATCGATTTGAATTGTGACGTGCCCAAAGATTGCCACCTCTATTTTGCATGGTGGCTAATTGTTAGTTTCTGGTGTGACTAAAAGGAGATAAGCAAAACAGCGTGTGGTGCAGGCGTCCACGCCGTCTCATAACAGCAGTGCAGTCCTAAATGCATGCCGAGTCAGGCTCCTGGAAGTGAAACGATAAGGTGGTCGGCGTGGTCAAAGACCTCTTTGCCAACACACAATGGCCTCAAGATATCCATACACTTGGGTAAAACGGAATCCATCCTATTTGGGTCCCACATCAAACTTAAGAAAGTCAATGACTTCACTATAAAAGTGGGTGACATTGTTATCACCAGGAAAGATGAGGTCACCTACCTAGGTTCCATTCTAGAGGCTGATCTTTCCTGTGATAAAATGGCAACCAAGGTAATCAAAAAGGTCAACCAACGAACAAGATTTCTCTATAGAATCTCCTCTCTTGTCAACAAAAGCACCATGAGGATTCTGGCGGGAACTCTTCGTTCAACCCTTTTTCGATTACGCATGCACCTCCTGGTACCCTAGTACCTCCAAAACCCTCAAATCTAAACTCCAAACATCCCAGAACAAGCTAGTCAGATTACTTCTAGACCTCCACCCCAGATCACACCTCACTCCTACCCACTTCTCCAAAGTGGGCTGGCTCAGGGTGGAGGACAGAGTAAAACAACTTGCACTGAGCCTAGTCTATAAAATCCGCTACACCTCCCTGATACCGAAGTACATGTCAAACTACTTCCTTCACGTAAATGACTGCCATAACCACAACACCAGGGGGAGCTCCACTAACCACGTTAAACCCAGATTCCGAACTAACAAAGGTCTTAACTCATTCTCTTTCTATGCCACATCAATGTGGAATGCGCTCCCAACAGGTATAAAAGAAAGTGCATCTCTATCCTCCTTCAAAACCGCAATAAAAGTTCACCTCCAGGCAGCTACAACCCTAAACTAACACCCTCCCCGGATTGTTAATAATCAAATGTAAACAATCAAATGCAGATATTTTTTCTTATGCCTTCTGATCTCTCTCTCTCTCTCTCTCTCGCTCGCTCTCTCTCTCTCTCTCTCTCTCTCTCTCTCTCTCGCTCGCTCGCTCGCTCTCTCTCTCTCTCTCTGCCCACTACTTGCTGTCCATATCCTACCAAGTCAGACCTACACTGTTCCAATATCCATTTCTCTGTTCTCAATTGTTGATGACTGATGATAACAACCAAACCAAACCCCCCCCCCCCCCCCGACCCCCCTCCACACCCCAGATTGTAAATAATGTAAATAATTCAATGTGATGATCTTGTGTGATAACTGTATTATGATTAAGGCTGAAACGACGCGTCGACATAGTCGACGTCATCGGTTACGTAAATACTTCGACGCCGTTTTTGTGCGTCGGCGCGTCGCATATTTACGTCACACTACTGTCATGGCGGAGCGCAAAGCAGACGATGCGAGCGAGGGGAAAAAAGCACGCCAAAAGTGTCGGAGTATTTCAATAAACGGCCTAATAATGTTGTTGTATGCACACTGTGTCGAGCGGAAATGGCCTATCATAGCAGCATAACGGCTATGAACGAACATTTGAAAAGAAAACCCCCGACAGCGTTCTTGACATCACCATCAACAAGTCAATCGTCCGCGTGCGTATACGTTGTCATTATTACACAAAAACATGAATGTGTCATTTGCATCTGCGTTGTAAATTCATAAACTAAAGCACCGTTTGCTCTGAGAGGCGCGTTTGGCGTGCCTGTTCAGTGTTTAAAAAGACGCGCTCCTCTTTAACGCTGTGGAGAGGCGGCGGCGAAGAGCGAGCGGCGAGGCGGGGTTGCGCCGGGAGCGACGCCGCAAGAGACAGGGGACGACGAGCGAGCGAGCAAGAGGAGCTGAAAAGCGAGGAAAGAAAGAGAAAAGAGTTGGAAGAGAAAAAACTTTGTGTAAAATTAAAAGATTGTAAACCTGGCAAAGCCGTCTGGCGTTCAGTCTGTCGGTCCTGAAAGAACCCCACGGCACAAGACGTGTCACAAACGCTAACGTTAATTAGTTGTGCAAATACCTTTTACAACATTAACAGTTACATATACTACGTACAAACCAACAATTAACTTTCACTTTAATCATACTATCATTGTTGTGTAATTAAGCAAAATAAGCAATACTTTTACTTTTGTTGAAATGTTTACACTGTACACTTTTTTGTATTGGATGTTTAGCTTTATTTTTGCACATTTTAGCAAATAAGCAATACTTTTACTTTTGTTGAAATGTTTACACTTGTTACAGAATATTTCCGTTTTGCACTTTTTTGTATTGGATGTTTATCTTTATTTTTGCACATTTTAAAGCAAAATAAGCAATACTTTTACTTTTTAAATGCTTATACTATTCCAGAATATTAAGATCTGCACTGGATGTTTACTTTTATATTTGCACATTAAAAAGCAAATAAGCTACTTTTAATTTTGTTAAATGTTAAAAGTTTTAAATGTTTACCTTGTTACAGAATATTTTGTCATGTTGTTGTCAATGTTGACTGAGTGGCCATACTTTTTTTTTTGTAAATAAAAGCCATGCCTTTTGAAAAAACTGGCCTACATTTATTTTTTCCTCTTCATTTTAAATAAAAAAAATAATCGGTAAAAGGAAAAATAATCTATAGATTAATCGAAAAAATAATCTATAGATTAACCGGTTAATCGAAAAAATAATCTATAGATTAATCGATAGAAAAATAATCGTTAGCTGCAGCCCTAATTATGATGATAGTATATATCTGATAGTATATACAGTATCTGTATCATGAATCAATTTAAGTGGACCCCGACTTAAACAAGTTGAAAAACTTATTCGGCTGTTACCATTTAGTGGTCAATTGTACGGAATATGTACTTCACTGTGCAACCTACTAATAAAAGTCTCAATCAATCAATCAAAACGGATGCCGCCTAATGGGGCTTCAAGACAAGCCGTTGTTGCTTTTCAATCAAAGTTTATTTAAATAGCCCTTAATCACAAGTGTCTCAAAGGGCTGCACAAGCCAAAATTGTGGTTAAAATTGTATCAATTTTGCTACCTTTATGTCAAATATGGGAAGTCGACAGAAGAGTTCCGAACATTCAGAGCACCCGCTGCTCGTTGAGAAGAGCTATACGTGCTATCATGTGAGTGTCTACAATTGTGTCCTTAAAAGGAGCGCCACAAATAAATGAATGTATGCGAAACACTGATTGGAAGTGACAGTCGGAGAAGTTAATTGCAGGCTGGAGGAATAAAAATGAGAGACTTACAGACACAAGTCCTTGGCCACAGATGCTTCAAGAGTTTACGAGTTAAGCACCTGCACACAATCCAAATTTACACCAAGTAAGAGGTTTTTAGCATTATCTCTCAAGAACTAAGGACTATAAAGACAATATAACATACATTTGTAAACGTGGATGCATATGCAAAAGTCCCATATATTTATCTGTACGGTAATCTATCTATTTATATCTGCACCTTCTTTTGTAAATACAAACACTCTGCACCTTATTGCTCTTTTATCCTGCACTACTTTTGCTCTTATCTGTACTGTAAAGTTCAATTTTGAATGACAATAAAGGAAGTCTAAGAAGAAGAAGACATCTGCAGGATTACATAACCTCTGCAGAAGCAACAACAGCCACTTGGCATGGCAAAGTCATTTTCACCTGAGCCACTATGAGAAGAGCAGACCAGGAGCAGCGCTAACCTCTTCCAACCCCCACCTAAAAAACCCGCACCTGACATATTTCAGCTATCTGAGCCTCAAGAGCTGAAAACAGCTTTTGTCTCAAATGACTCTCTGAGATCTTGGACCACCTGCTCCACCAGGAAATCATTAACTGTACAGTACACGTTGCTGCAAAAATAATGGTTAAATATTTGAAATGTAAACATGCAATAATTAGTCCCCCTAGGAATCTCTGATGTTGCGATAGCGCCAATTTGACACAAATTCAACCAATTTCTGTGGATTATGTACGGCCTCATAACTTTGTCCAATGCCCTTAACTTAGCCCCACATTTTGGCCAATTAAATTAGTCTCTGAGCGGCATCCAATCAAAACTTATGTTTCTTTCTTGTGTAGACAAAGCAGGAACAACACCGTGTAACAATATATCTACTCTTTATTGCTCAAACGGCACAGGTGTCGTCCTCCCTAATAGCTCTGACCTTCTACCTGTGTGTGTCTAGAGCGCTAAGCCTTCTGGGTAATGTAGTATATGAATAATTAGCAACACACCGGCATTCTCTCGTCCTAGTTTGCATGCATTTATACATACATTTAACCTTTATTCAGCCATGTTAAGGCATACGGTATTTTCATTTGTAATGCTGACTTAGCAAAGAGGCAACATTTACTTGACAGAGATGTTGAAGTGTGATGATAATATCTTACATCCATTTTCTACCGCTTGTCCCTTTCGGGGTCACGAGGGTGGCTGGAGCTTATGCCAGCTGCATTTGGGCGGACAATGTCATCTTTAATTTACAAACAAAAATGAACGCTTTAAATCGCTCTCAACAGTTCGTAAATGATCTCAACAAGTTTGTCAAATATTCATTTATGTTCAAACTAGGGTTGTACGGTATACAAACTTGCGATAAGAAATGTAATTAATGTATTGCAATATGTTTTTGTTAAAATAAAGCCTATAATAAACTTTTTTGTGGTCCCCTTTATTTAGAAAAGTATCAAAGTACCGAAAAGAATCGAAATACATTTTGGTACCAATACCAAAATATTGGTATCAGGACAACACTAGTTTAAACAGTTCTCAAACGTAAAATAAACAGGGAATGTCTGCAAATGGTGGACGACAGAGTAGACAGCGGGCCATAAAGAAACCTTTGATAATGTTTCTTTCTGAAATGATTACTAATATTAGTTATTATGAATAAAATAGTATACTAATTTGACAATGAGGTCTATGTGCTTTTACTGCCATGTAGTGTCTACTCTTAGATCAGTTAAAACAAGTAAAACATCAATGCAGTATTTTTTTTTCTAATTTTGGGTGAATTTCTGTGCTTTTTAAGGTTACAGGGCACTTAAAACATTGATAACAAATTCCTAAAATCACAAGTTGATTCAATGTTATTGAAAAGTAATTAGCCTCAAAACATCGCAACTTTCTGATAAAAGCTTCTGCAAATTCAAACATTTTACGCCACAACAATCACCAAAAAGCCAGCGACTGAATAATCAACACAATCCAGGAAGCTCCCAGTCGTTTCAACCTGTTCAACGTTGCTTAACTGCGCGACAGATGTGTTTAAAATTAGGTTTTTGTCTTCCCATGTTCCTTCAGGCAGAGCTCTTAGAATGTCTCCTCCAAACAGAACTGTGATATGTTATCTCACTTTCTGTTAAACACAGCTTTTAGTGCTGGCGTCCTCCATCAACAACTATCTCCAGCCTTCTGTCTCTCCAGTGGCTCATTGGAGGCAGATGTTGCTTTCCTTTTCTCTTCTTTTATCACTTCTTTCATAACATGTGGGCATTCCATCTCAGTGCTAGTAGTAATCGCTTCACTTTTTTCAAATGGATAACCTGAGAAACCCATCTTTTGTTAAAAAAAATAAAAAAAAAATCTCCCATTTCTCAATTCTTAAAACACACTCATTATTCCTTCATCAGACACTTTTATTTCAATGCCAATGCACACTCTAACCCATATAATCACAGGCCCTGTGCCCACATCCTTCAAGTATCTCTAAATAAAATCAAGAACGCCTACCAGCCCTTGGAGAGCTGTGCAAAAGCTGACCCTGCTTGCACTCTTCCTGTCCCTGTAGAGTGTGAAAATCAAAAGGAAAATGCTCCTCCCGGGATCTACAAAGTAACCCATGCAAATCAAAATCTGATGCATCTCAGTCTTGTCCTGTGCCAGAAGACCACCAAGACTGACGTACTTCTTCCCTGGAATAGCGGCAGAGAAGCAAAACACTTCTAGTACTAAGCGCCTGATTTACTAAAGGTTTGTGTATGATAAAAAACGTGCAAACTTAATAGCACATGCAAAGCTGATCTACTAAGCTCTTAAGTGAGCAAAATAAGGAGAATAATTAATTTAGCATGTCTGTGTCTTAAAGGGGAACATTATCACAAGTTCAGAAGGGTTAAAACCATTAAAAATCAGTTCCCAGTGGCTTATTTTATTTTTCGAAGTTTTTTTTCAAAATTTTACCTATCACGCAATATCCCTAAAAAAAGCTTCAAAGTGCCTGATTTTAACCATCGTTATATACACCCGTCCATTTTCCTGAGACGTCACACAGTGATGCCAATACAAACAAACATGGCGGATAGAACAGCAAGGTATAGCGACATTAGCTCGGATTCAGACTCGGATTTCAGCGGCTTAAGCGATTCAACAGATTACGCATGTATTGAAACGGATGGTTGTAGTGTGGAGGCAGGTAGCAAAAACGAAATTGAAGAAGAAACTGAAGCTATTGAGCCATATCGGTTTGAACCGTATGCAAGCGAAAACGACGAAAACGACACGACAGCCAGCGACACGGGAGAAAGCGAGGACGAATTCGGCGATCGCCTTCTAACCAACGATTGGTATGTGTTTGTATGGCATTAAAGGAAACTAACAACTATGAACTAGGTTTACAGCATATGAAATACATTTGGCAACAACATGCACTTTGAGAGTGCAGACAGCCCATTTCAGGCGCGCTAAGAACATATATTTTCCACGATTTCAGCACTCAGGTTAACCATACCTAAATAGACACAAAATACTGCATTACACAAGACTACCCGAATGTACTCGAATGATTGAAAAAAATAAATGTTTTTAAGCTAAATTATTGGCAAACACAGTTTATGTATAATAATTTACGTAAAACCGCGAGTAATGAATAGAGTTTTCATCAATGAATATATTCTGTAGACATACCCTCATCCGCTCTCTTTTCCTGAAAGCTGATCTGTCCAGTTTTGGAGTTGATGTCAGCAGGCCAGGGAAGCGAGGGTCGATATTCTTCTCTTGATCATCTTCGGTGGCATAAGGGACGGTAGAAGCGGTGTGAGCCAAGACATCCAGGGGGTTTAGCTCACTCGTCTGCGGGAACAAACTGCCGCCATTGCTTGCCGTGCTACCGAGGTCCTTTGTCCCTGAAAAGCTCACACACTCCGGTAGATTCAATGGGGGTCTGGCGGCAGATTTCTTTGACTTTATCGTTGGAAATGCATCTGCTTTGAGTGTCGCAGGATATCCACACATTCTTGCCATTAGTGTCGTAGCATAGCTTTCGTCGGTAAAGTGTGCGGAACAAACGACTGACCATTTCGTCGGCTTTCCCCACACCCTCGTATTTTGAACAAATTTCGTCCAATTTCTTGCCACTTTCGCATCTTTGGGCCACTGGTGCAACTTGAATCCGTCCCTGTTCGTATTGTTACACCCTCCGACAACACACCGACGAAAGTGAGAAAATGGCGGATTGCTTCCCGATGAGCGAATAATAGAAAGGCGTTTAATTCGCCAAAATTCACCCATTTAGATTTCGGAAATCGGTTAAAAAATATATGGTCTTTTTTCTGCAACATCAAGGTATATATTGACGCTTACATAGGTCTGGTGATAATGTTCCCCTTTAATGATTATGCAGAATATATGCTTATCATCAGAACACCCACAATACTGGGAGGAGAAAATGCAAACATACTTAATGCCCAATGTGATCTTTCAAGGCTGAAACTGTTTTGTGGCCGCTTTTTTGAATTTATATTTAGTACGTCTAGAAAGGACATACAGTACAAACTGGCAGAAGTGTAGAACTAGCTGTGAGAAAGGAGGCTTATGCTTGGACTGTCAAAAAAAAAAAAATTGACACATCGTTTATTCAGCAATATAATTGTATATTTTTTTTGCTGATGGATGACTTAAGTTGCTGATTGAAACAAATCCTATTGATGTGTTTTGGGTTTTTTTTAATGTCCGTTTTTGCATACAGAAGAGTTATTATTAACATATCTCCTATATGGAAAAATCTTATTGCAATATGCATTTTCTTGCGTTTGGAACATTCCAGGACACAGGATATGCTCGCTGTTAGTGCCAGCATCTCCTATGAGCGCACCTTCAGCATGCTAAAAAAAAAAAGTGGGTTCTGTTGTAGATGCACTGCAGGACTGCGTTTAAAATGCCCATAAAAAGTGGTACATAAATGTCTGCAGCATGTTTCAAAACAGGGGTGTACAAACTATGTCCTCAATGTGGCCCACTAGGTGGCACAAGTTCAATAAGCAACATGGCCAGGAGCAGGGTATTTATATCATACAAATATACAAATAGCCAATGGTCTATTAGCTGCCATTCTATTGCTACCTGGTGGCAATAAAAGTTACGCAACCATTTTTGTGCACGCAAGGATAAACAGCTCATCATTTACTTATATGACCCAATCCAAACGACCTTCACTAGTCATAGTACAGAAAAAAAAATCAACCGGCACAAAAATTCAACAAACATAACACCACCTGTTCATAGAACTTTGTGGATATTTAAAAAAAAAAAAAGTCCAATCAACATAAAACAAATCAAAATTATACCCATGTGAATCCATTACAAGGGATGATGGGAAAATGCAAAACTTTCTCCACACTTATCCATGTTTGCCGCATTTTAGCTGCTTAATATTTCCGCCTAAGGAGGTCGTCACGGAAGTAAACAAGGTAGGAGTTGAACTTTCACATTCATCCAATTCGAATAATTATTATTTATATATCCATATATCCATTTATTAATGGAACACACATTCTTAGTGGATCAGACGCCACATGCCTGCTAATAGTACACACAAATTTAGAGTTTGCACATGCTGTTTAACGCTTGGTATTTGGATCTTAGTAGATCAGGCCCATAATGCATTGGACTAAATTCCTTATTTTTATAGTCTGCAGTATTCATATGGACGTGTTGGAGAAGGGGAACTTGTTTTGAGGGCTGAGACTAGCAACAGTGAGGCAGTAATTGTAGTTGGAAACACACTAAATGTGTCTGATTTCCCCAAGTTTGGGTAAACAATGTTGGAATTCAATTACCTTGTTACCCCAGTTTGTCTTGGAGTAGCAGTGTTGTACAGTCAAGAGAGCTGGGGCTATATAAAGATTTGCCAGGACTCAAAAGGCCAAGAAAGACAAGCAGCTACTGTATTGTTATTTGAAAGTAAAAGTAACTCCCACCTACTCACAGTCACATTTCTTGCCATAAATGTCTGTCCCTATTACCAGCTCGGTCGTATAAGTCTGTGGAGCGGTCAGGTAATCACGTTTAACGGTTGAGTCACTGGGCTTCATGCAGAAAACAGCAGTGATGAGCTCAGGTACGCACAGTGGCAGGGATGGGTACCGATTTTGTACTTTTGTAGGCACCCACCGAATTCCGTCGGTAATACCGAGTATCGATTCACGTAAAATCAAAATTTTGATACCTTTGTTGCATGTGACGTCACATCCAGTTGCAGACTCGGCACTGACTCAAACACTTAGCGGGGAAACACAGTCAAGCATTACTCATAGCAGACTCCAACATACAGTAAGGTTCCACTTTTCAAAATGTGCTAGCTCAATGCTAATTTACATTGGCTGTGCCATATAATGCTACTGATTAGCTTTCAGATTTGGTCATCAAAACTAGAGAAGTCCGATAATATCGGGCTGCCGATATTATCAGCCGATAAATGCTTTAAAATGTAATATCTGAAATTATCGGTATAGGTTCGGAAATTATCGGTATCGGTTTCAAAAAGTACAATTTATGACTTTTTAAAACGCCGCTGTACGGAGTGATACACGGACGTAGGGAGAAGTACAGAGCGCCAATGAACCTTAAAGGCACTGCCTTTGCGTGCCGGTCCAATCACATAATACCTACGGCTTTTCACACACACAATTGAATGCAAGGCATACTTGGTCAACAGCCATACAGGTCACACTGAGGGTGGCCGTATAAACAACTTTAACATTGCTACAAATATGCGCCACACTGTGAACCCACACCAAACAAGAATGACAAACACATTTCGGGAGAACATCCGCACCGTAACACAACATAAACACAACAGAACAAATACCCAGAACCCCTTGCAGCACTAACTCTTCCGGGACGCTACACCACCCCCAAAACCCTGCCCACCTCAACCTCCTTATGCTCTCTCAGGGAGAGCATGTCCCAAATTCCAAGCTGCTGTTTTGAGGCAAGTTGAAAAAAATTACGCACTTTGTGACTTCAATAATAAATATGGCAGTGCCATGTTGGCATTTTTTTCCATAACTTGAGTTGATTTATTTTGGAAAACCTTGCTACATTGTTTAATGCATCCAGCGGGGCATCACAACAAATTTAGGCATAATAATGTGTTAATTCCACGACTGCATATATCAATATCGGTTGATACCGGAATCGGTAATTAAGAGTTGGACAATATCGGATATCGGCAAAAAAGCCATTATCGGACATCTCTAATCAAAACTACCAAACTCAAACAGATGGTGTGTAATAAGTAAAGTACAGTGTTAGTGTACGGTACAAACACTTGTAGGGCGCAACAAAAGACTTGGTTAGCACAGTCAACTTAATGGCAAAGACTACGTCCTAGCTCGGCAACACACCGTAGTCTATAGGATAGGATAGGATAGACTTCATTTATCCCACAATAGGTAAGTTATGAAGTAGCAGTGTAGATACAAAAAGTCAACAAAAATAAGGTTAAAAATACACATGAAAACAAGAGAAATATCAAAGAACTCAAAGACTACAGAGCTGATGTAACCAGCTGCCACTTTGGCGATAGCATTTCTATCTACAGCTACAAAAAACACTAAAAAAACAACCAATGAGCAATAAATAATACAAATAGCGCAAATACAAAGGAAACCGGAGTACCCGGGGAGAACATGCAAACTCCACACAGAAAGACCCCGAGCGCGGGGATCGAACCCAGGACCTTCTTATTGTGAGGCACATGCACTGACCCCTGTTCCGACGTTCTGCCGGAGAGACCCAAACCAAAATGTAAAGACTACGGAAAACAGCGAGTGCTTTAGGACTGGCAAAGCAGACTGTATCAGTTATTGTCCGCCATGTATGTCGTGGACTTGACTTCTAGGTCCAGAGTATTTAAAGTCACCAAAAAGGATAGGACAATGAAGGTGAAGGCAAAAGAGTGAGTGAGTGAGTTAAACTTAAGAACTTGCACACAAAGCAACACTGGAGGTGACTATGACGTGCGCATTTTCCGCGCATGTGTACTAGGTCGCGTTGTGCCGGCGGACGGAGGGAGGAGGGTGGGGGGTGGGGGGGGGGGGGGGGTGTTTGGTCTTAAACGACCATTGTGTGTGTATAGACAAGGATAAGGTTAGGTGGGATTTACCCTGGATAACCTTAGCCAGCTTAGTGTAGAAGGAGCCTTAAAGGAGAACATTATCACAATTTCAGAAGGGTTAAAACCATTAGAAATCAGTTCCCAGTGGCTTGTTTTATTTTTCGAATTTTTTTTCAAAATTTTACCCATCACGCAATATCCCTAAAAAAAGCTTCAAAGTGCCTGATTTTAACCATCGTTATATACACCCGTCCATTTTCCTGTGACGTCACACAGTGATGCCAATACAAACAAACATGGCGGATAGAACAGCACGGTATAGCGACATTAGCTCGGATTCAGACTCGGATTTCAGCGGCTTAAGCGAAATTGAAGAAGAAACTGAAGCTATTGAGCCATATCGGTTTGAACCGTATGCAAGCGAAACCGACGAAAACGACACGACAGCCAGCGACACGGGAGAAAGCGAGGACGAATTTGGCGACCGCCTTCTAACCAACGATTGGTATGTGTTTGTTTTTAAGTGTTGTAATGTTTTTAAGCTAAATTATTGGTAAACACAGTTTATGTATAATAATTTACGTAAAACCGCGAGTAATGAATAAAGTTTTCATCAATTAATATATTCTGTAGACATACCCTCATCCGCTCTCTTTTCCTGAAAGCTGATCTGTCCAGTTTTGGAGTTGATGTCAGCAGGCCAGGGAAGCGAGGGTCGATATTCTTCTCTTGATCGTCTTCGGTGGCATAAGGGACGGTAGAAGCAGTGTGAGCCAAGACATCCAGGGGGTTTAGCTCGCTCGTCTGCGGGAGCAAACTGCCGCCATTGCTTGCCGTGCTACCGAGGTCCTTTGTCCCTGAATAGCTCACACACTTCGGCAGATTCAATGGGGGTCTGGCGGCTGATTTCTTTGACTTTATCGTTGGAAATGCATCTGCTTTGAGTGTCGCAGGATATCCACACATTCTTGCCATCTCTGTCGTAGCATAGCTTTCATCGGTAAAGTGTGCGGAACAAACGACTGACCATTTTCGTCGGCTTTCCCCACACCCTCGTATTTTGAACAAATTTCGTCCAATTTCTTGCCACTTTCACATCTTTGGGCCACTGGTGCAACTTGAATCCGTCCGTGTTCGTGTTGTTACACCCTCCGACAACACACCGACGAGGCATGATGTCTCCAAGGTACGGAAAACAGTCGAAAAAACGGAAAATAACAGAGCTGATTTGATTCGGTGTTTGTAATGTGTTTGAGAAAATGGCGGATTGCTTCCTGATGTGACGTCACAATGTGACGTCATCGCTCCGAGAGCGAATAATAGAAAGGCGTTTAATTTGCCAAAATTCACCCATTTAGAGTTCGGAAACCGGTTAAAAAAATATATGGTCTTTTTTCTGCAACATCAAGGTATATATTGACGCTTACATAGGTCTGGTGATAATGTTCCCCTTTAAATGGCAAATATTTGAATGTTGAATTGCACATTTTAACTATATCCATAGGTGTTTGTTGATCTTTCATACAGGTTATCATCTCATAGACGCCATGGGATGGTTGGATTTACAGATTAGCTATGCAAATATGTTGTTTTTTTTCAGACTCTGTTTAGTTACCGACCTTGAGTGCAAAGATAAAAGCAAAGGCCAGAAGAGGTTAGACAGAGAGGAGTTGTGAGTGCCTTGATTAGTGCTTGGCTGACCTGTCTCTTGAGTCAATATGTCAGATTGTATGTGTTAATATGTGGTAATACTGGCATTGTGCTACACTCTTGTTATTTCATCTAATACCGAGGACTTTCAGGGGTAAAGAGACTGGAAACACAAACATGCTTTCAAGTCGTAATGACAGCAGAGTAGCAGGTGGACTAATTGCCGCCTTACACGTCCAGCGGGCGAACAGCAGCCCCGCTGTCTGTCAGCAAGATTACGCCAAAGCTACCAGGCCAGTTCTAATGAAACTTGATGGCGGGGTTGAATGTGACTGAATATATTTATTTTCTGTGTTGCTTTTGGAGGTGCGCTCCTGCTCCACGCAGTGTTCGCTTGAGTTTTAGCCTCGGCTTTGTCCTCAACCTTGGTAGTCAAAGGAGTTGATGAAAGAAGCAGCTCAAGCAGAAAGTGAGGGAAAGAGGTTAAGTGAAGGCAGGTGTTCCATGGCAGACCCAAAGCACCCCCCGCAGCACCATGCCGCCTCCTATTTTTTGTTCTACCTCCGTCTTGCAGCATCAGCCCGCCGAGAATACGTTTAGTCAACGAATAGGTCCTTGTTAGCTATCTACCTCTTTCTCTGTTGCCATCTTTTGTTAGTCGTATCCATTGGATCTAATCTAGTCTTCCGCATCGCACCTTTTTTCACGTCACACAATCCCCTCTGTGTGCTTTCCCCATTGCTGCAGGACCACCTTGCTTTGTGCTACGGGTTCTATCAAACTTTTGTTGCTTTAAGCGGATAGTCGGCTTTCCCACCGCTGTACTCTTCTTGCCTGACGCGGCTGCAAAATTATTTTCTGATCAAAATGAAGAAGAAACGTGTACTCTCATAGTGGTATTAAACTTGAAAGGAGAGCATAACAATTCGCAAATTACATTTGGATTTTGGAAAAACTGAGAATTAATTAAAGAGAAAGTAATTACAATCTAAAATAAACTGAGCTGTTTAATAAATTGAGATATGGAACATAGAAGGAAAGATATATTTCAACCAAAAGGGGCGGTATAGCTCGGTTGGTAGAGCGGCCGTGCCAGCAACTTGAGGGTTGCAGGTTCGATCCCCGCTTCTGCCATCCTAGTCACTGCCGTTGTGTCCTTGGGCAAGACACTTTACCCACCTGCTCCCAGTGCCACCCACACTGGTTTGAATGTAACTTAAATATTGGGTTTCACTATGTAAAGCGCTTTGAGTCACTAGAGAAAAGCGCTATATAAATATAATTCACTTCACTTCAAAGGTGTACGTTTATGGAACAATCTTCACAGTGAAATTAAACAATCTAAATCTCCTACTGCATTTAATTTTTTTTTAAATGATGGTGAAAATATATGATTTGGAGTTTTTTGTTTTGTTTCCTTGTTTGATTATTTAGTTGTTTGTTATGAAATATGTATATTATGAATACAAAAAATTGGTCTCCTGAGTTGAACAACAACTGGCAAATATTGTAAGTTTTTACTCCTACATGTTTATTTTCTAAATAATACAGTTGTCGTTTATGTTAGTGTTCACAAATGCAAAGAATAATTCTTTGGACATAAAATAATTTAAATGAGTGTGTATGGAATATGTAATATGTATTACATGTATGAAATACATGTATGTATATGTAATATGCATGTAATAAAAGACAATAAGGAACAAGTTTAAATACTGTGTTGATGTTGTTACAGTTTCTACAGTTAATACATGTGATCTGTAGCGGTATTAGTATTGGCCAATCTCACGCATGGATGATCATTTTGGAATCGGCAGCATAAACCCTGTTCGGAACGTCCCTACTCTCCACTGTTAGTTCCGGGTACTCCTTGCAGTCCGGAATTTATCCATTTTTTATTAATTACATTAAATGGTTAATCGAAGCAACATAATACAAACCAAATCTTTTGTCTAATCTAATTAATCAAGTTAATTACCATATTTTTCGGACTATAAGTCGCAGTTTTTTTCATAGTATGGCCGGGGGTGCGACTTATACTCAGGAGCGACTTATGTGTGAAATTATTAACACATTACCATAAAATATCAAATAATCTTATTTAGCTAATTCACGTAAGAGACTAGACGTATAAGATTTCATTGGATTTAGCGATTAGGAGTGACAGATTGTTTGGTCAACGTATAGCATGTTCTATATGTTATAGTTATTTGAATGACTCTTACCATAATATGTTACGTTAACGTACCAGGCACCTTCTCATCAGTTGGTTATTTATGCCTCATATAACATACACTTATTCAGCCTGTTGTTCACTATTCTTTATTTATTTTAAATTGCCTTTCAAATGTCTATTCTTGGTGTTGGGTTTTATCAAATACATTTCCCCCAAAAATGCGACTTATACTCCAGTGCGACTTATATATGGTTTTTTCCTTCTTTATTATGCATTTTCGGCCGGTGCGATTTATACTCCGGAGCGACTTACAGTATACTCCGAAAAATACGGTAATTATTGCAGTCCTACTGACAGTAGATCTTTTCTCGGAATAACGGATGTGATTCCATTAACCTCCTTATTTGGAAATGTAAGGTAATACTGTATAATTGATGATGCAATCATAGGTCAAAAATATTGTCATATTTCCTGGGACCAAACAACATTTGTCACTATAGGTAATGGTCTGGAATTTCTCCGTTTCTTAATGTTCTTGGATTGTTGCAACGGTTACAGACCAAATACCTCTGGACATGATGACTACAACACCATTCTCTCAGCAACAAAAGCTTGATTTTTCCAATATGGACTCATGGGGCCATTTTACATGGTATGGCATGGTTTATTTGTTTCCGACATGCTTACTTAAGTTCCTTTAAGGAACATCACATGGTTACATTTGCACAGTTCAACATGTCTGAAAAGGAGAAGGAAGAAGCAGAGTTTATGTAATCCTACCCCTTGTCCATGTCATTTGCTAATAGTTCATCCACACCATATATTTTTACATATTGTTATTTCCTGTCTGAAGAGAAGGAAAGGTATTCTGGGGGAAAAAAAAAATATGGAGAACCAAATAGTTGAAAAATGACACTAGTGTAGTGTTAAAGAAAAGGTAGGAATACAAATGAACGGGGAAAAAAATCAAATTAATGAAATTAACTCAGTAGGAATACATTATTGATAGAACAATTTAAATAATTTAAAGTAAGTTGACACATTGAGCAAAGACATTGGGAAAAATGCATAGATACAGGATTTTATTTTGACTTAATTGTACAATTCAGGAATAATTATTGGATATATTGTAGATTAGGTAACTTTATTAGTCACGTTAAATCAATGAAATGCTTTGCCTAAAATATTATTACATTTGGAATAGTTTACTTTGTTAGTTGTTTCTTTTATTTTCTTGTTGTCTATCAATATAATGTAATTGTCAGTATTTGTCCGGTTCTTTGATGTCTTTGACAACAAGTACTCCATTTAATTTTTGGTGTAAATTTTGCAGTCGGTGCCCAAATTGCCTTAAATTTTCTCTCGCTTCCTTAAATCGCGTGCTTTGCAAAAAACTTGTCTGTGTGTTGCTTTTCAGTTCATTGATGTAGACATTTTTTGCTGGGAAGTTAGCAAGGGTGCAAATAAAAAAAAATGTATACTTTTTTACCAACAACAGTTAATTTCAAAATTATATTTTTAAAAGATTC
Source organism: Nerophis lumbriciformis (assembly GCF_033978685.3). NCBI lineage: Eukaryota > Metazoa > Chordata > Actinopteri > Syngnathiformes > Syngnathidae > Nerophis > Nerophis lumbriciformis. The sequence goes on along the minus strand of NC_084561.2, from coordinate 25,548,286 downwards.
AATTAATCAAAAATGTTTCCCATAGACAAGACATTTTTTTCCAACTGGGTTTTGTTTGTGTTTGTCTCACAAACAAGTCCTATCAGACATACATAAACACATAGAACCAGGTCATTTGTAAACTGGTGAGTGTTTTAACTGTACTGTTTCAACCTTTCAGCTCTATCCAAACATATTGTGTATACCTGCAAGCCTTATTCCCGCACCCTTAAAAACCTCCACTAAGTGAAGTACTCGTCTCGTCAGTCAGAAGCCAGAATTGTCAGTGACTCAAGTGCACTCCAGCATAGAGCAGCACTGATAGACCTGCATGGATAAGGAGGGGCACCAGGAATAGTAACAACCACAACAAATCCCTGGACTGTAACACAAAAAGAATGCAGTTCCCCAGAACTGGCTTCTACCAACTAGCATGTACACTAAGACTAAAGTGGGACTTTATTGTTGTAATTTCTGCCCAATGAACATGCCAGACAGTCTGAAATTGAGTTCTGTGTTGACTCTTAGGAGTTCATAGAAACATCCTTAACCAGACACAGCACTCAAGAGACAGACCGCGATAACAAGGTCGCCACTCCATCCTTGCCCCGCCACCTTAAGTGGTGTTCTTAGCGATAAGTTACCACCCACACTAACAGAGGTATATACACTATATTGCCAAAAGTATTTGGCTACCCATCCAAATGATGAGAATCAGATGTCCTAATAACTTGGCCTGGGTGTATAAAATCAAGCACTTAGGCATGGAGACTGTTTCTACAAACATTTGTGAAAGAGTGGGACGCTCTCAGGAGCTCAGTGATTTCCAGCGTGGAACTGTCATAGGATGCCATCTATGCAACAAATCCAGTCGTGAAATTTCCTTGCTCCTAAATATTCCAAAGTCAACTGTCGGCTTTATTATAAGAAAATGAAAGAGTTTGGGAACAACAGCAACTTAGTGTGAAATTTGGTGGAGGAGGAATTATGGTGTGGTGTTGTTTTTCAGGAGTTGGGCTTGGCCCCTTATTTCCAGTGAAAGGAACTTTGAATGCTCTAGGATCCAAAAACATTTTGGACAATTCCATGCTCCCAACCCTGTGGGAACAGTTTGGAGCGGGCCCTTTTTCTTCCAACATGACTGTGCACCAGTGCACAAAGCAAGGTCCATAAAGACATGAATGACAGAGTCTGGTGTGGATGCACTTGACTGGCCTGCACAGAGTCCTGACCTGAACCCGATAGAACACCTTTGGGATGAATTAGAACGGAGACTGAGAGCCAGGTCTTCTCGACCAACATCAGTGTGTTACCTCACCAATGCGCTTTTGGAAAAATGGTGGAAAATTCCTACAAACGCATTCCGCAATCTTGTGGACAGCCTTCCCAGAAGAGTTGAAGCTGTAATAGCTGCAAAAGGTGGACCGACATCATATTGAACCTTATGGGTTAGGAATGGGATGGCACTTCAAATTCATATGTGAGTCAAGGCATGTGGCCAAATACTTTTGTAATATAGTGTATGTCAATCAGCATCATCTGTTTTTATTGTCCACACTAACATTTATGTCTACAACAATCTGTTTTATCAGCCCTGCAGTATATATATTTTTGTGTCCAACCAAGGAAGCTAAAACTTAGATAAGAAGAGAGCAGGGTCCGCGTGGACCTTTAAAAAGTAATAAAATGTCTTAAATGCAACTTTCATTTTTTAAGGCCTTAAATAGTCTCGAATATCTGACATTTTTCAAAGGGAGGTATTAAATTGGAAATGACATCGATCCGGTAAAATGTATCCACCCATTTTTGTGTATTTTTTAACTGAGGTTTTATCAGTTGTAGCGTAACAAAACAAAATGTAAATAAATGGGGTGGAAACATCTCAACAGGGCCCCTTAGCTGCTCGTCAATCCATTAGCTAGTCAGGTGCATGATGCAAAAATGTTCTGTAAACAACAGTAATAGTAAGAATTTACAACGGGACCTTTTGGAGGCAACAATTATTCAAGAACTAGAAGGCTACTGGCAGAGGTGTGGCAGTTTTGGAGTGTGAAAGTGTTGCCGTGTATGCTAATTACCGTATTTTCCGAAGTAAGCGTACTGTATTCAAGCCCCACTCGCCAATTTTAAAAATAAATACTATTTTTACATATATTAGCCGCATCAGACTTTAAGCTGCATAACTATACACCAGTACGAAATATTTTGTAAATTTTTATTTACATACCGTATTTCCAAACTGTGCCAGTCACACAGCAGTGAAACGGCTGATCAAACAAAACAGAAGTCATCGCCATGGATCCACTAACTGCGGAAGCTTGCTCTCCAATCAGCTAAACAGACTCAATAACTACACAATGACGTTTTGGTGAATTCACAAAACTGAAACAATACAAAAAGAAGGCCATTGTAAGTTAATAATACTAACACAAACACTTTTAAACGTATTCGCTAATGCTAACGACGCCAGTTTGATTAGATGCTATCGTAAGATAGCATGTACGAATATTTATGACAACACTCCTACAGACATCACACATGGGACTGTTTAGTATGTACGAACAGTTTTAGTTATATTATAAAACTTAAAACTGTTGCTCGGAGTGATGACTGAAGAACCCTTTCGAGCAGAAACGCTATTGACGGACCGTAGACAAAATGGATCTTATACTACCGGTCAAGGCACGAAACAGGAAGTACATTTTCAACTTGCAGCACCTGCAGTGAACGAACCTGTTGGCGCCATAGCACAAAAATAAACACCTTTCAGGTGTCTCTGTCGATGTTACATGACAACTATTTGTTAAATACAGACCATTGTGGCCGTTAGAAAAGACAAAGACAAATCCATAAATTAGCCGCACCGTTCTATAAACCACAGGGTTCAAAGCGTCGGAAAAAAAAGTAGCAGCTTATAATCCGGAAAATACTGTATAAGAGACATTTTTTCCAAAATCGCATGCAAATCTTGTGAGTCGCGGGTTGTTTTTGTGCTTGTTTTTTAAGTGGTAGTTGCTTATTTGGGCTTGCTTTTCTGTCTCTCTGGTAGGTAGTTTTTTTGCTTTCTACAGCCCAGTTACCTGGTTATCACGCCCGCCCAGTTCAATCGATATGCCCCCAAACACACTCACACAATGTCTTAACAGTCTTTAAATTGTATTTCGAAAATGTGCAGTGTGCAGATAACCTAATTGCAATTATTCTCTCCAAAATTGCGATTGTGATTTGATTTGCGGTTATTACATTTTGTAGATATAAACGCATGAAACTGCGAAAATATCAAGTAAAGAAAGACATGTTATTTTTAGACTGTCAATTAGGGCTGCAACAACTAATCGATTAAATCGATTATAAAAATAGTTGGCGATTAATTTAGTCATCGATTCGTTGGATCTATGCATGCGCAGAGGCAATTAACTTTTTTTTTAATAAACCGTTATTTATAAACTGCAACATGTACAAACAGCTGAGAAACAATAATCAAAATAAGTATGGTTTTTTTTCAATAAAATACTGGAAAAGATACAAATGTAGTTTGTCTCTTTATTATTATTAATCGATCAGTCGAAGTAATAATCGTCCGATTAATCGATTGTCAAATTAATCGTTAGTTGCAGCCCTACTGTCAATCAACATATACTTGTCTCAAGGTGCCACACATTAGAACAATATGCAATAATTAATTTTCCCAAATATTTGGATTTATGCAGACAGACTCACACCTGATGTCTCATGCTCTTAAACTCAAGAAATAACCAATAAAATTATACAGTGGTTTTAATGTTATGTACTCAGTACTCATAATATATTACAATATTAATGTACCGTATTTTTCGGACTATATGTCGCAGTTTTTTTCATAGTTTGGCCGGGCTCCAGTGCGACTTATATATGTTTTTTTTCCTTAATACGGTAAGTAACTTAACATCATTTAAAATGACATTAACTTTTATTTGTCATTACTGTATAATTGTTTGTCATTGTACTGTATTTGGAAGGTAAATAACTATATCTTAAGTAAATAAACAACACAATTAAATGGACTCATCTCTGTAAGCAGAAATGGAACTTAAATAAATATTAAATATCTTAATGCAGGGGTGTCAAGGTCAAGGCCCGCGGGCCAGGTCCGGTCTGCAAATGAATTATCTAAGGCTGATATTTGATTAGTATTAGAACCGGCCCGCAGGCCACAGCTGCTTGCTGCTTTTTTGCACGCACCAATACTCCATTCAGTGTTGGCGCTAGCATTTTAAAAAATGGGGTCTCACAGTAAATTTTTGGGGTCCCACTTTTTTGTAAGCATTTTGAAAACAAATGATAAATGTATGCATTATCCTGTTATATCTCACATTCTATATTGTGTTTTGGAAAAAGGTAATCATAAATGTTACTTAATTCAATAATAAAATAATACAAAAGAAAACAAATTTTTATGCGTATGTATTCAGTTATAAACATTCATTCACTTTCTTCTTTCCTCCATGGATTTAAACTTTACCGCTGCTGGTATTTTTTTCTATATTTTTATTGTAATATTTTCAGAATGTGTTTGTTCTATTTTTGGTCAAAGTACGACAAAGAAAACAATCTGAAGTTGTCTTTATTTTTAATTATAAATGCTATGATTTTAATAGTCCTGCCCGCGTGTGCACAGATTTTCCTCCATGCGGCCCCTGGACTAAAATGAGTTTGACACCCCTGTCTTAATATGCATGTTTTTCCAGTTTGAAAAACTAGGTTGGACCATGTCTTTTTGTTTGCGATCATGGCATTTTCGCTCATTTGTCAAGTGTTGATGGGCTCATATTGCCCATCAGATTTGAAGCTGAAATATTCCCACAAAAGGACATTTGGCTCTGTAATCATATTTTTTGGTTGTGCAGTCTCGCTGAGTCGCTCTCCATTCACTGACAAAAAGATTGTGGATGACTGAAAGAGGGCTCACTGCGTTCAGTTTATTCTACTGTTAAATAAACAGGCTGAGGCACAGAGTGAGACGTATTTCTCCCTGTTTGAGGCCCCTTCTACACTAAGGTTATCCAGGGTAAATCCCACCTAACTTTATCCTTGTCCACACACACACAATGGTCGTTTAAGACCTTCCCATCCCCCTCCCCCGCCCCCAACCCCCACCCATCCCGTCCGCCGGTGCAACGCGACCTACTACGCATGGGCATGTCATAGTCACCTCCAGTGTTGCTTTGTGTGCAAGTTCTTAAATGTAACTTATCTGAACAATATCCAGTGTTGTGGTATTTCAATTAACTGGAATCCAGTGTGCTGTGGGGCCCTATTGTAGTGAATCACACCTGAGCCATCATAAATTAATCAAATCCTTAATGGACTTGTGAAAGTAAACAATGTGATAAAGAACATTTTACAACAATTAATTTAGGGATCTAGATATCTGGTCAGGACACTCTTCACTCTTTTGCCTTCACCTTCATTTTCCATTAGTTTTTGGTGACTTTATATACTCTGGACCTAGACGTTGAGTCCGCGACATACATGGCGGACAATAACTGATACAGTCTGCTTTGCCAGTCCAAATGCATTTGATGTTTTTCGGAGTCTTCTCTCGTCGGCCAGGTAATACAAAGCACACGCTACCTTTTTTATCACATCCACGGGAGCCCGCATTCTCGTTGTCTCTCTTTCAACAAATGGACAATGTTTTTCGCTAAGTAGAATCACAGCTGACCTGGACATTCGAAAGTTCTCTTGCCGTCTGAGAAGTGTTGTATCCCAAATAGCTGCAATCGCTTTCTCTTAAGGTATTCATGTGTGATTTCCACAAGCGTCTGTACATGTAGAAGAATGAGAAACACGGGCATGTCTGGATGACTCGCCTTCATATTTCCAGTGGTTAGCTCCGGTTGTTATGAATCTGGCTGTGGCGCGTTCTTTCTGACGTCACTTCCTGCGTGAGGCGTGGTCTTTCTGACTTCACTTCCTCTCCGAACTCAGTTTTTTTAACGATCAAAGAGTCCATACAAAGCTAAGAGCCGGAGATTCAAGAAATACACGGCGCACTTACCCGTGTTAAAAAATTATCCAAGGAGGGGAACCTTAAACGATGGTTTATTGTGGCTGACACGGGGCTTAGGCTAAATAATTATTCGTTTAAGTTACCCGGCCTAATGTAGACAGGGCCTGAAGCGACAGACGAATAAACGCGAGGCTCATCAATTCTTGTTGGCGACGGAGAAAAAACAACAACTTCAGGCTTGTGCGGTTACGTAATCGCACTAAATAAAAGCTCGATGTTGATTTGATGTGCAGTAATCGTGCAGCCCTAATTGTCATTATGTTGAGAATGACATAGACTGAGTAAGGAAGAAAAGCAGATGGCTCTCTCGAGTTTCCCCAGTGACCCAGCTGACCATTAACACATCTTGTGTTTTTTGCATCAAGTTGTGATGACAAATGTGATGACTCAAACGGTTACAAAACATGAACAACGGCAGAGTTGAGTAGCCACGGCTATTTATGAGCATGTAAGACTGAGCGCATCATATCCACGCATTCTGGATTATAGATTGCATACTTGATGTTACACGAAGCAAGCGAGTGTGCAGAGTGAGACGGACAAGTTGAACTTCATCAGGCGATAGATGCATAACAATGAACGCTTTCACCTGGACTGACTGCGATACGGAATTGTTAGGAGAGCGCAGCAACTGGGTCATAAGGTTATATGATTGTTGCACTCAACTCTAGAAATGACTTTTCCTTGACTTCAGGTATGTGATCCCAACTGAGCCCATGGATATCCTCTGTTTATGCTCGGACATAAACCCAAAGATTAGGCGGCCTGGAATTCACCTGATTAAAATGACCTCCTTATGTAAACCTTGCTGATGGGTTTGGGGCAGCGAGCAGGACCTTTTATGACCTGGATGTTGTATGAACACTTGTGCCTTTCATGCAGAGTTAGTATCTTGTGCAGAAGTTGTAGAGATTCTAAGAATCGGTGCTATTATTAAACTAGTTCCTGTGCTATTAAATACATAAAAGGGCAAGAGACGCGTGTGCATGTTCAAGTGCAGTTGTTAGGGCCAGGTGAAAGGATTAAGCAGTCTGGAGGGGAGAACCGTCATCTGGTAAAGACACTCATCAATCAAAATGTCTTCACATCTCAGCCTCATTCTTGTTCTCGTGTTACTTTTTGCTCCACATTGTCTTTCAGTATTTATCTCTTTGGCCTCTTTATCTTTGCTATGATTCACCGGCTTTGAGCTGAGCGCTTGTTAACAGTTCTGACAATTCGCAATAGCTAATGTATTTTTTTATAGCTGACATTTGGTTTAAATCTCGGCTTGGAGTTGATAAGAAGGTGTGGTTCTCCCTTGTGTGGGTTCCCTTCAGGTCATATCAAAGTCCCAAAACCATTCAAATGACTACTTTAAATTGTCCATAATTGTGAATTTGAGTGTTAAAAGTCCACGTGTCAGCCCTCTGATTGGCAGTTGGGTTGATTCTCTATTTCAGGGGTTCTTAATAGGGATGTCCGATAATATCCGACTGACGATATTATCGGCAGATAAATGCTTTAAAATGTAATATCGGAAATGATCGGTATCGGTTTCAAAATGATCGGTATCGGTTTCAAAAAGTAAAATGTATGACTTTTTAAAATGCCGCTGTGTACACGGACGTAGGGAGAAGTACAGAGCGCCAATAAACCTTAAAGGCACTGCCTTTGCATGCCGGCCCAGTCACATAATATCTACGGCTTTTCACACACACAAGTGAATGCAAGCATACTTGGTCAACAGCCATACAGGTCACACTGAGGGTGGCCGTAGCACAAACAATAATACACCTTTTTAGCGTCTCTGTTGGTGTTCTATGAAAAACTATTTTTTTAATAAAAAACGTTATTGCAAAGAAACATCCATAAATTAGCTGCACCCTTTTATAAGCCTTAGGTTTAAAGGTGTGGGGAAAAAAGTAGCGACTTATAGTCCGGGTAGCACGATAATCATTCAATGGTCTTGAAAATTTGGAGTGTTCGTACAGGTCTGGCCACTGTATGGCCCTGTAACTACCTGGTATTGGATCAATACCTTAATTTGTATAATGACCTAAAACTATCAAAAGTATCAATAGTATCAAAACAACAGAATGCTAAGAGCTTATTTTTTTAACTCCAACATAAGTGTCGATAGAACCATGTTACAACTGGAGATGTCCGATAATGGCTTTTTTGCCGATATTCTGATATTGTCCAACTCTTAATTACCGACACCGATATCAACCGATACCAATATATACAGTCGTGGAATTAACACATTATTATGCCTAATTCTGTTGTGATGCCCCGCTGGATGCATTAAACAATGTAACAAGGTTTTCCAAAATAAATCAACCCAAGTTATGGAAAAAAATGCCAACATGGCACTGCCATATTTATTATTGAAGTCACAAAGTGCATTATTTTTTTTAACATGCCTCAAAACAGCAGCTTGGAATTTGGGACATGCTCTCCCTGAGAGAGCATGAGGAGGTTGAAGTGAGCGGGGTTGGGGGGGAGGGTTTAAGGGGGGTAGCGGGGGTGTATATTGTAGCGTCCCGGAAGAGTTAGTGCTGCAAGGGGTTCTGGGTATTTGTGCTGTTGTGTTTATGTTGTGTTACGGTGCGGATGTTCTCCTGAAATGTGTTTGTCATTCTTGTTTGGTGTGGGTTCACAGTGTGGCGCATATTTGCAACAAATCAAATCAAATCAAATCAACTTTATTTATAAAGCACATTTAAAATTTACCACAGGGGTAGCCAAAGTGCTGTACAATGAACAGGTTAAAAGATAAAACGAGTACCGAGCAAACACAACACAACACAAACAGAACACGATAAAAAAACAGTGTTAACGTTGTTTATACGGCCACCCTCAGTGTGACCCGTATGGCTGTTGACCAAGTATGTTTTGCATTCACTTGTGTGTGTGAAAAGCCGTAGATATTATGTGACTGGGCCGGCACGCAAAGGCAGTGCCTTTAAGGTTTATTGGCGCTCTGTACTTCTCCCTACGTCCGTGTACCACTACGTACAATACAGCGGTGTTTTAAAAAGTCATAAATTTTACTTTTTGAAACCGAAACCGGTAATTTTGAAACCGATACCGATAAGTTCCGATATTACATTTTAAAGCTTTTATCGGCCGATAATATCGGCCGTCCGATATTATCGGACATCTCTAAAGTTAAAGTTAAAGTACCAATGATTGTCACACACACACTAGGTGTGGCGAAATTATTCTCTGCATTTGACCCATCACCCTTGATCACCCCCTGGGAGGTGAGGGGAGCAGTGGGCAGCAGCAGTGGCCGCGCCCGGGAATCATTTTGGTGATTTAACCCCCAGTTCCAACCCTTGATACTGAGTGCCAAGCAGGGAGGCAATGGGTCCCATTTTTATAGTCTTTGGTATGACTCGGCCGGGGTTTGAACTCACAACCTACCGATCTCAGGGCGGACACTCTAACCACTAGGCCACTGAGTAGGTTACAACCATATACTGTATATCGTTACCCCAGTAGGCTTCAATACACTGTATCGCAATATAGATTTTAGGCCATATCGCCCATCTTTAACAGGAGGATTATTAGAAAAGCAATGGGGTGAATAAATAATAGCAAGTTCCAATCTTCTCACATATTTACAAATTGTAGACAAAAATAGCCCCAGTCATGTTGGACTACATGACAGAATCTGTAACAGGTTATCTAAATCTCTTAATATTTAGACCATAAACCTTTGTTCTGTCAATGTAGCCTATTACTATATATATCGTTGAGAAATAATGTCTCACTTTAGTTCACCAAGCAGAGCACTGAACACTTGGACTCCTGGATTGTACGGCACCTTAGGAGGACACTGGGAGGAGTGGGAATAAAGACAAAGACTACCAGTTGGGGAGGAATGCCGATGTCCTGCTGAGCTAATCCTAGCTGGAAGAAAGGGGGACATTTGGGAAAGGGAGGAGACGAGAACATTGCAACGGAACGTCTAAGGCGTATGGATAGAAACGGGAAGGGGATGCCTGAGAAAACTCCTCGAGCCATTGACAGTTTTATTTCACACCAGAATCGCTTTAGGGTGTTCTGTCTTATGCTGGTGGTCCAACCTGTCGTGGGGACATCGAAAGTTAATGAGACATCGATATTATTCCAGAGGTGCAGTCCTTGAGATCAGCGTTTTCTGTATGGCTCAAGGAAGTGATATTCAACTGAATTGTTTCGGGGCCACATTTCCAGTATGCTCAGCGCCCTTTACTAGTTGTCTTATTTTGTATATTCCGAAGTAGGGCTGGGCGATATATCGATATACGCGATATATCGCGGGTTTCTCTCTGTGCGATATAGAAAATGACTATATCGTGATATTCGAGTATACGTTCTCACACAGTTGCTTTTAGCTGCGGGCATTACACTACAGGCTCTTCTCACTCTGTCTTGTCGCTCCTTCTCACAGACAACAAGCGCACCTTCTTACATACGTCACATACTGTCTCGTCATACGTCACATACGTATACGCCCTCGCGGAGCAGAGAGGTAGCAGCATGGCTACAGTTAGCTGTGATGCGAGTGGGAAGACGAGAGAAAGAAGGTGCAAATCTGGTAACAAATGAAGGAAGAATTAATTCCCAAGAAAAACAGCACGGGGTCCATCGTCTGGCGGTGGTTTGGCTTCAAGTGGGAATATGTCGAACAGACAACCGTAATTTGTCAAGTGTGGGGCGAAAGCGTTTCTACAAAAAGTAGCAAACAGTTCCACATCAACACTGTATGAAAAAAAGAGTCAACAGAAGGAGATAACGTCCGCAGGAACCTACCACATAGCGACGGACGAACACTATTTGATTTCCTATTATGCAGCTCATTTTTATTTGACACTTATTGAAATATCTTGTGTGACATCATGTTTTAAACTAATCACTTGTTTTAAAATGTCTCTGACAATCTTGCACTTTCTGTTTTGGAAATGACATGAATGTTTGTGCCACTGCTTAATAACTGTTTAATAAATACAGTTTTGGTAAATTTACTTAGTTGTGATTTCCTTCTCTGCCTGAAAGTTTAAAAGTAGCATATTATAATGCAGTATGAAGAAGAATGTTTTAATGTAGACACATAGAATCATCATACTGCTGTGATTATATGCATCAAGTGTTCATTCAAGGCTAAGGCAAAATATCGAGATATATATCGTGTATCGCGATATGGCCTAAAAATATCGAGATATTAAAATAAGGCCATATCGCCCAGCCCTATTCCGAAGAAGCTGAACCAGCATCCTCTGGACATTTGATTTTTGTCTATTTATTTTGACAGTTACAGGAGCGCTCTGCTGCTTTTAAAGGGGCCCTATTATGCAAAACCAACATTTCTTACCTATCGGTACATGCTGTTGTGTATTTGGGATTTGCATAAGTCCTGATCATTTGAAATCAAATTGTGTAGGCATTGCGTAGATATTTATGAAATAATCTTGTCTTCCTTCATTCTTCAGCCAAACGAGCCGTACGGAAATTGCCTCGAGTGGGACGTTATTCCCAGGTGTGACGTCAGCGGATTATCCATAATTTGTATAATTGTACTTTTTGCCGGTCCACCATCGTAGTCCGATGCTCTAGTCAAAAAGCTCCTTCTTTTTCTCTATCCTCTTGTCTGGCTCGTACATGCACGTGCATCCCGCTGTTGCTATTTCTAATACAAAATTGCATATAGTTCTAACTTATATCTGTTAGTAGACTCAATTTGGAAGCGGTAAAAATTATTATGCCATCTCCGGGTTAGGGAGGAGATCTTGCCCCAAGTGGAGGAGTTCAAGTACCTTGGAGTTTTGTTCACGAGTAGGGAAGAGTGGATCGTGAGGTCGACAGGCGGATCGGTGCGGCGTCTTCAGTAATGCGGACGCTGTATCGATCCGTCGTGGTGAAGAAGGAGCTGAGCCGGAAGGCAAAGCTCTCAATTTACCGGTCGATCTATGTTCCTCACCTATGGTCATGACCGAAAGCACAAGATCATGGGTACAAGCGGCCGAAATGAGTTTCCTCCGCCGGGTGGCGGGGCTCTCCCTTAGAGATAGGGTGAGAAGCTCTGTCATCCGGGAGGAGCTCAAAGTAAAGCCGCTGCTCCTCCACATCGAGAGGAGCCAGATGAGATGGTTCGGGCATCTGGTCAGGATGCCACCCGAACGCCTCCCTAGGGAGGTGTTTAGGGCACATCCGACCGGTAGGAGGCCACGGGAAGACCCTGGACACGTTGGGAAGACTATGTCTCCCGGCTGGCCTGGGAACGCCTCGGGATCTCCCGGGAGGAGCTGGACGAAGTGGCTGAGGAGAGGGAAGTCTGGGCTTCTCTGCTTAGGCTGCTGCCCCCACGACCCGATCTCGGATAAGCGGAAGAGGATGGATGGATGGATGGATGAAAAATTATAACATGGTTGACGGGAAGAAGACGCAGTCGTAGTGGAGGCACGTAAATAAGTCCACCCACAAAACGGCGCATCCTGAGGAGACTGTCAAAAAACAGCTTGCAAACGGTCTGTAAAACATTATCTATGCAACATTTTGACCAAACAACTACCACTACATGTTATATAGACCACAAGGAACTGTTTTAAATGTAGAAAAAAAAATCATGATTTGACCCATTTAAGGACCGTCTGCAGAAAAAACTAGTAAAGAACATCTCCATAAGAGCACTCCGGTGTTTTTAAGAATTGGCTGCAAAAATGTGAGTCTCTCACAAGTTTTTTGAACTGAACTCGCGGACCACCTGTTGAATAGCCCAAATAATGAAAAAGAGAGGACGTAAAATGGAACTTTGAGGAACACGACTAGTTAGGGATGGGTACCGAATCTGGTACTTTTTTTGTCACTGACTGAATCATGCCGGTCATAGTGGCCACAGACTCACGTAAAAACAATGGTGCCAAATTACGGTGCCTGGGTTGCACGCGACGTCATGTCTGGTTGCCGACTCACCAGCAGCACTGAGAGCAAATTCAGCCAAACTACCTCTCGCAATTTCCAATGCCGACAAAGCAATTAAGTAAAATATTATGCTCTAACGTGAGTTAAGTAAGGCTCCACTTTTCCAAAAATGCGCTGGCTTGACGGTAATATACATTGGCTTTGCTATTGACATGCTACTGATTAGCATTAGCGATTTTACATGGCAATTTCAAAACCGCCAAAATTTGTTAATGAAAACTACAACCACTCTTGTAAAAAGAGCTCAGCAGCGCTTGCACTTTTTGCATCGGATGAAAAGAGCACAGCTCCCTCCCCCCGTTCTCAGCACATTCTACAGAGGCACTATAGAGAGCCTGCTGACCAACAGCATCTTTGTCTGGACTGGAGCCTGCAATGCCTCAAACTGGAAGTCTCTCCAGAGAGTGGTGAGGACGGCGGAAAAGATCATCCGGACTCCTCTTCCTCCTATCCAGGAGATCGCAAAAAGCCGCTGCCTGACCAGGGCTCAGAAAATCTGCAAAGACTCCTCCCACCCCCACCAAGGACTGTTTTCACTGCTGGACTCTAGAAAGAGGTTCCGCAGCCTCCGAAGCAGAACCTCCGGGTTCTGTAACAGCTTCTTCCCTCAGGCCGTAAGACTCTTGAACGCATCATAATTAAATTATCCCCTCAACTCCCCCCAAAATGGATTAACTCGCTGGAATAAAAAAGACAATATAACATACATCCATAAATGTGGACGCATGTGAAAAAGTGCAATATATTTATCCGTACAGTAATCCTATTTATTTATTTATATATATTTATATATATTTATCTATTTTATATTTATATTTATATATATTTATATTTATATATTATATATTATATATTTTATATTTATATATTATATATTTTATATTTATATTTATATATTATTTATATATATTTATTTATTTATTGCTTTTTTATCCTGCACTTCCATGAGCTTATGTAATGAAATGTCGTTCTTATCTGTGCTGTAAAGTTGAAATTTGAATGACAATAAAAAGGAAGTCTAAGTCTAAGTCTAACCAAGATGCACCTTACAATCAAAAAGTTGGTGCTTAATAAGTACAACACTTAAAATATTAACACTTTTTAGCGAACAACAAAAGACTAGTTTCAGCAAAGCCGAAACTGAATAGCCAACACACCATAAATTATGTAACGTCTTGAACTTGCAACTGTAATTTCAAGTTATTGTCATACTTACAAATGAGACGCAGAAATTCGATAATAAAACAATATATAACAAGTGGATAGCAGTTATCATCATCAGCTCATTTTTAAATGTTGCAATAAAAAATTAGATTTTATTTAAAAAACATTTTTATTTAAAATTGGTACCGTTGGGTAGCGGTATTGATTCCCAGGTACTGGGAATTAAGTACTGTATTTCTTCAAATGTGAACGGTGCCCATCCCTACTACTAGTATAACTAAAGAAGTTGAACAAATGACTACTGACTGCATCTGAAGTAAACCAGCTACAGCAACACCTTAGTTACATAAATCATATTTCCAAAAATAACTGACAAAAAGGAGAGGACTTAAAGGGGTGCCTTGAGGAATGCCTGAGTAATGTAAATCACAAGTTTGTCGATGCAAGGATCTGCCAATGTGTTTACTTTGGTCCAAGTTCCTCGATACAACAGGAGCTCTCTCATGTATTTAGGAATTTGCTGCAAAAACGTTTGTCTCCCAAGTTTTGAACTGAACCTGGTGTTGAGATTTTGGTCCCCGGCCTGCCAGTTCAACAGCTCTGGCCAAGGGCGTCCTTTTCTTTTCAGTCGAGAGTGTAAGTGAGTCATGCCATTTTCACCCTCAAGGGCCATTTGTGTGGAAACAAACACCCACCAGTCTGCTTAGTCTGTAACTATATGGATGATTTAAGATCAAACCGCACTTTTGAGAGGACTAAATCAATACACATCCGTCATGCAATGAAGTAGAATCGTCTGCTTGTTTTTATTGTGGCTGAAACCGTGCGAGAATTTTGATTTGAATCATGAGCCGAGAGTTTGAGCGTTGTGATTTAAAGCAGATTCTTGAAAAAGTCAAGCCAAAAAAGGGTTGCAGCATTCAGGTTGACCACATCGGATGGAAATCAGACCACTGTGGTCTAGCGCAGCATAAACACGTACAGATATGCAATGGGCTTGATTGAGTTGGTAAATATGCCAAATGACTTAACCTTACATTCCTTTTGATAATGCATGAATTTGAATGGAAAGAACCAACGTACAATGAAGAAGGTTGAATGGATGATAGCCATTGTGGCTCCACTGCATGTCAGCATGTTGCCTCTCTGGCTGAATCCAAACCATTTCCTGCGCCGCTTCCTGCACAAGGCCTCCTGGTTTTGTCCTGTCTGGTCCAAGCTTGAAACAATTTGAAGGGACTCAAGGGAAATCACCTCGCTCCACCGTACGCTGGAGCTCATTTTTCATAACTCTTTTCAAGTGTTGACAGAGACATTAAACACAAAAGGCCAGTGTCACTGACAGTTTCGGGATGAATGCATAAAGATTACAAACTACACAAAGATTAATTTTATTTAGATAAGAAAAATATAAGTTATACGAAAGTTATGTGGAAGAAATAATGAGGACTCAGGAAAGGATTTTTGGCCAGTGTTTGGTATGCCAATGTGTCACTGCAAATTATTAATAACGTAACAAAACCTACCGTAATAGCTACAAAATATATAAGTTCTGCAGGTTAATTAAAGAACACAACGACTATGTATATATTGCGATATATTATATACTGTATATGTAATATGTATATATTACATATATGTCATATTTTATATTGCTACTATGGTACATTTTTAGTCGACTTTATACCTGCATTATTCTTTCTATCCTTACCCTTTCCATCCTTTGTAACTGAGCTACAGTGTGGAACAATTTCCATTGTGGATCAATAAAGTTTGTCTCAGTCTAAGTCTATATGGCTTAAAGGGGCCCAATTATGCAAAACCAACTTTTCTTACTTTTGGTACATGCTGTTGTGTATTAGGCATCTGCATAAGTCCCGAAAATAAAAATAAAAAAACCGTGGAGGCATTGCGAACATATATATACAACAATATTGCCTTCCTTCATACTTCCGGGAAAAGAGCCGTTTGGAATTTACCCATTTAGTGACGTCAGCGGTTTATCCATATACTGTATGGTAGAAATCAGTGAGGTGCGGTGAGGTTGATGGCTGGTGAGGCACTGACTTCATCACAGTTAGATTTACAAACATATGAACCCTAAAGAGTATCTTATTCACCATTTGATTGGCAGCAGTTAATGGGTTATGTTTAAAAGCTCATACCAGCATTCTTTCCTGCTTGGCACTCAACATCAAGGGTTGGAATTGGGGGTTAAATCACCAAAATTGATTCTCGGGTGCGGCGCCGCTCCTGCCCACTGCTCCCCTCACCTCCCAGGGGGTGATCAAGGGGATGGGTCAAATGCAGAGGACAAATTTCACCACACCTAGTGTGTGTGTGACAATCATTGGTACTTTAACTTAACTTTAACTTTACACATACAAACTGTAGCACACAAAAAAGCACATTTAATAAAAAAAACGTTATTATGGTCTTACCTTTACTTATAAATGAAGTCCATGCGCCGCTCCTTTTGAACAAAAGCATCGATAACTTGTTTATAGAAGTCTTCCTTATCTTTCTTCAGTTTTAAAAGTCTCTCTGTCTCGATGGAGATCTTCCTTTAAACTGTTTTATTTTAGATATGTAATCCTCCATGTTAAAAGTCCAGGCGAGAGGAAAAAATAAACAATCGCTAACTGTTGCTGCTTGTTGTCACTGATTCTGCAGCCGAGTAGTCGCAGAAATGATCTCTGGGATCACTGGCGCCCTCTACCACCATGAGGCGGGATCACTGCGAGCCTCAGCCAGTGCGTCATCGCAGCCGTTTTATGATTGCTCAGCACAAGAAATACGTTACACACATACAGTTGTTGACAAAATACACTGTACATTATATACCTCAGCTAACTAAACTATGGAAATGTATAATATAATTCAAAAACAATACGGTCTCACTGCTCAGCAGTTAGCCAAGTCATTGCGCAATCCATGGTGAGGCTCAACTGGCTGCTGATCACCGCAAGTCTCTTCTCAGTATTTGAACGGCAAATGTGAAAATTCAGCGATTTTAAATAAAAATAATCTAAAACTGGTGAAGTGTAATGGAAAATAACTTTATAGTATAATCACTGGATACATATAACAATTTAATTATTATTATTATTATTTATTTTTTTTTTACATTTTTTTTCTTTCTATGTTGGCACGTGAGGCCCCGCCTCAACTGCCTCCCCTGACTGCACGTCACTGGTAGAAATGTACCCAAAAGGCTTTGCGTGGGTCCACCGCTTCTTTTTCTCTATCCTCTTGTTGTGGGGCAGACTGGCTCGCACATGCACATGCATCTTTCGCTGTTGCCATTCCCTATGCAAAGTAGCGTATAGTTCTAACTTATATCTGTCAGTAGACTTGCTATGGAAGCGCTAAAAACGACATTAAAGATGGCTGCGAGAAGACGCTTTGGAAGTGGAGCCACGTAATTAAGATCGCCCACAAAACGGCGCATCCTTAGGAGACTGTCCGAAATCAGCTGTAAAACATAATATGTGCTAAATGTTGACCAAAGTACCACCATTAAATGTTATGTAGACAAAAAGGAAGTGTTTTAAATGGGTAAAAAAATCATGATATGACCCCTTTAAAATCAATCCATCCATCTTCTTCCGCTTATCCGAGGTGGGGTCGCAGGGGCAGCAGCGTAAGCAGAAAAGCCCAACCACTTCGTCCAGCTCCCGGGGAGCCCGAGGCGTTCCCAGGCCAGCTGAGAGACGTGTCCTGGGTCTTCCTCGTAGCCTCCTTCCGGTCGGACGTGCCCTGAACTTTTCCCCACGGAGATTTTCCCCGGGGGCATCCTGACCAGATGCCCGAACCACTTCAGCTGGCTCCTCTCCTTTAAAATCCAAATTGCATCAGATATTGTAGCCTCTTACGATAACATCAATCGATATATATTATTTGGCATATTAAATAGAATAAAACCATTTCAAAACAGGATACGAGTTACTGCGGCTGTAGTAACGTTCTTTGGCTACAGGTCTACATATAAAAGTTAAAGTACCAATGATTGTCACACACACACTAGGTGTGGTGAAATTAACCTCTGCATTTGACCCATCTCCTTGTTCACCCCCTGGGAGGTGAGGGGAGCAGTGAGCAGCAGCGGTGGCCACGCCCGGGAATCATTTTGGTGATTTAACCCCCAATTCCAACCCTTGATGCTGAGTGCCAAGCAGGAACGGGAAATTAAAAAAAAAAAATTCGGCCATACACACTGCTTTGTGTAGCTGCTTTAGTATTCTCTCGCTAGACTATAATTAATCTAATTCACAGGTGTCAAGCTCAATACCCGGGGTCCAGATGTGGCCCGCCAGTTCATTTTATGTGGCCCGTCAAAGGCTGAAAATAGTGTGTGATTAGAGATGTCGATAAATGCTTTAAAATGTAATATCGGAAATTATGGGCATTTGTTTTCAAAAAGTAAAATTTATGACTTTTTAAAACGCCGCTGTGTACACGGACGTAGGGAGAAGTACAGAGCGCCAATAAACCTTAAAGGCACTGCCTTTGAGTGCCGGCCCAGTCACATGATATCTACGGCTTTTCACACACACAAGTGAATGCAAATCATACTTGGTCAACAGCCATACAGGTCAGACTGAGGGTGGCCGTATAAACAACTTTAACACTGTTACAAATATGCGCCACACAGTGAACCCACACCAAACAAGAATGACAAACACATTTCGGAAGAACATCCGCACCGTAACAAAACATAAACACAACAGAAAAAATATCCAGAACCCCTTGCAGCACTAACTCTTCTGGGACGCTATAATATACACCCACTGCTCCCCCCTAGCCCCCCACCTCAACCCCGCCCATCTCAACCTCCTCATGCATGTCCCAAATTCCAAGCTGCTGTTTTGAGGCATGTTAAAAAAAATAATGCACTTTGTGACTTCAATGATAAATATGGCAGTGCCATGTTGGCATTTTTTTCCATAACTTTAGTTGATTTATTTTGGAAAACCTTGTTACATTGTTTAATGCATCCAGCGGGGCATCACAACAAAATTAGGCATAATAATGTGTTAATTCCACGACTGTATATATCGGTATCGGTTTATATCGGAATCGGTAATTAAGAGTTGGACAATATCGGAATATCGGATAGCGGCAAAAAGGCCATTATCGGACATCTCTATGTGTGATGATAAAATACTTTCTGGCTTTCTGTATTTGTTCTTTTAATTTTGACAGAAAATAAATAATGCATCTTACATGTAATCATTTTTGGGCACTTCATGATTCGATTCCGATTGTTAGATTCTCAATTCAACACGATTCTCGTAATATATTATTTGGAATATGAATGATAAATTACAGTATCAATGATATCAATACTAGAATCAATAATAGTTGCTCAATGCTTTTATTCCAAAAATTGATTCTTTAAAAAAAAAAATTTATTTGCAAAAAAAAATACGTTTCTTGAAAATTATGAAATAATTTAGAATCGGAATGCGATTTGAATGTGAATCGATTTTCTGTGATTTTCTAGACTTTAATATTATCTCTGCATGCTACAAGATATTCCAATCTTTTTTGGGCGGTTATCAAAAATGTTTGTTACCTTGACTTACGATTTCAAAGCAAGTTATACATCAATCTCTTGGTAAAAATAATCAACTACAATTGCCTTTGCAAATTGGCAAAAAGGCCAATATACATTTATATTCATAAATATTTGCTGTTCCAAGCATCGCGTCTTGTCTCCTGCTCTTTTCTGCTAGGTGTGTCACATGCTAAGCTATTCCTCGACCCTCCAGTCATCATGACACTTGTAAGAAATGTTTATTCAATCAATCAATCAATGTTTATTTATATAGCCCTAAATCACAAGTGTCTCAAAGGGCTGCACAAGCCACAACGACATTCTCGGTACAAAGCCCACATAAGGGCAAGGAAAAACTCACCCCAGTGGGACGTCGATGTGAATGACTATGAGAAACCTTGGAGAGGACCGCATATGTGGGTAACCCCCCCCCCCTGATTTAGCCGTGACAGCGAGCACTTCTAGGGGTTCAGCATTAAAATAACCCCTCAACTAAAGAAAATGGCTTTCAACTAATTTTCATGGACGATTACGTCGACTATGTCGACTAATCTCAAAATCCCAACATCGCATTGTTGACAAGTTTTTATGATCCTGCTACTTCTCATCTCACAGAAAACAAAAGCCAGCATTTCATTTTCTTCTCTGCCTCTGCTTTTCCTCTTTAATTTCTGCCTTTCTTAATATTATTCTGTCTGGCACTTCTTGTGCTTATTTTGTGAAAATCTCCAAGCAACCCATTTAGACTTAGACTTAGACAAAGTCTTAGACTTAGACAAACTTTATTGATCCACAAGGGAAATTGTTCCACACAGTAGCTCAGTTACAAAGGATGGAAAGGATAATGCACATAAGGGCACAAAAAGAGGGCAAAAACAAAAGGTATAAAGTAAACTAAAAATGTACCATAGTAGCAATATAATACATAACATATATGCAATATTTACATATTATATATACAGTATATAATATATACTGATATATTAGAGTGTCCGCCCTGAGATCGGTAGGTCGTGAGTTCAGACCCCGGCCGAGTCATACCAAAGACTATAAAAATTGGACCCTTTTACCTCCATGCTTGGCACTCAGCATCAAGGGTTGGAATTGGGGGTTAAATAACCAAAAATGATTCCCGGGCGCAGCCACCGCTGCTGCTCACTGCTCCCCTCACCTACAAATCAAGGGTGATGGGTCAACTGCAGAGAATAATTTCGCCACATCTAGTGTGTGTGTGTCAATCATGGGTACTTTAACTTTAACTTCTATTTAAGGCTGAAACGACGCGTCGACATAGTCGACGTCATCGGTTACATAAATACGTCGACGCCGTTTTTGTGCGTCGGCGCGTCGCATATTTACGTCACACTACTTTCATGGCGGAGCGCAAAGCAGACGGTGAGAGCGAGGGGAAAAAAGCACGCCAAAAGTCGTCAAAAGTGTGGGAGTATTTCAATAAACGGCCTAATAATGTTGTTGTATGCACACTGTGTCGAGCGGAAATGGCCTATCATAGCAGCCCAACGGCTATGAACGAACATTTGAAAAGAAAACCGACAGCGTTCTTGCCATCACCAAGTAAATCGTCCGCGTGCGTATACGTTGTCATTATTACACAAAAACATGAATGTGTCATTTGTATCTGCGTTGTAAAATCATAAACTAAAGCACCGTTTCGCTCTGAGAGGTGCGTTTGGCGTGCCTGTTCAGTGTTTACAAAGACGCGCTCCTCTTTAACGCTGTGGAGAGGCGGCGGCGGCGAGCGAGCTGCGAGGCGGGGCGCGCCGGGAGCGACGCCGCAATCGTGCCCAGGTGCGCGATCCGAGCGAGCGAGGAAGAGGAGCCGAAAAGCGAGGAGAGAAAAGAGTTGGAAGAGAAAAGACTTTGTGTAAAATTAAAAGATTGTAAACCTGGCAAAGCCGTCTGGCGTTCAGTCTGTCGGTCCTGAAAGAACCCCACGGCATAAGACGTGTCACAAACGCTAACGTTAATTAGTTGTGCAAATACCTTTTACAACATTAACAGTTACATATACTATGTACAAACCAACAATTAACTTTCACTTTAATCATACTATCATTGTTGTTATTAAGCAAAATAAGCAATACTTTTACTTTTGTTGAAATGTTTACACTGTTGTTACAGAATATTTAGTTTTGCACTTTTTTTGTATTGAATGTTTATCTTTATTTTTGCACATTTTAAAGCAAATTAAGCAATACTTTTACTTTTGAAATGCTTATACTATTGCAGAATATTAAGATTTGCACTGGATGTTTACTTTTATATTTGCACATTAAAAAGCAAATAAGCTACTTTTAATTTTGTTAAATGTTAAAAGTTTTAAATGTTTACATTGTTACAGAATATTTTGTCATGTTGTTGTCAATGTTGACTGAGTGGCCATACTTTTTTTTTTGTAAATAAAAGCCATGCCTTTTGAAAAAACTGGCCTACATTTATTTTTTCCTCTTCATTTTAAATAAAAAAAAATAATCGGTAAAAGGAAAAATAATCTATAGATTAATTGAAAAAATAATCTATAGATTAACCGATTAATCGAAAAAAATAATCTATAGCTAAATAATAATAACCCTCGTTATAATAATAATCGTTAGCTGCAGCCCTACTTCTATTATTATATTGTATTATATTTTTATATAATATATACAATATTTAACAAATCCCAATTACCATGTGCAATATTACAGTGTATGTAACAGCTGCAGCATAAAATAGAGAGTAGATCCAGCAGAAAATAGACATTATAAACAAAGAGAGGTAGCTAACATAGAAGGTGTCAGGTAATAGACAGATATCATCTATTGCTGTATGGCGAGTGATTATACAGCTGGATGGAGTGCAGAATGAAGGAGTTCTTGAATCGAACACCGTGGAGCTGAAGGAGACGGTTGAGGTATGAGCTTCGCTGTCCCTCGATTGTCTGGTGGAGTGGGTGGGCAGCATTGTCCATGATGGCCAGCAGTTTGTCCACTGTCCTCTTGTCCCTCACTGACACAAATGCCTCCAATTGTGTGCGAATAGTTTTGCCGGATTTTCGGATCAGTTTGTCAATCTGGTTTAAGCCCCTTTTGCTGGTGCTGCTCCCCCAACAAACCACTGCAAAGTACAGGGCACCGGCCAAAACAGACTGATAAAAGATCTCCAACAGCTTGCTGCACACATCAAAGGACCTTAGCTTCTCAGGAAAAAGAGTCTGGTCTTGCCGTTCTTGTATACAGCTTTGCTGTTGTCCTTCCAGTCCAGTCTGCTGTTCAAGTGGACTCCCAGGTACTACTGCCACCTCCCAGCCCTTGACGTTTATGGGCTCCACAGGGGTCATTTTCTTCCTGAAGTCGATGACCAGCTCCATGGTCTTGTCCACATTAAGGAGCAGATTTAGATTTTGTCATTATTTTTGACATCATAGTATGGCTAATTTAGATCCTATTATTTAGCTTTAGAGTTCCTCCGCCCATGACTTGGAAGCTCCCTGGATAACAATTACCAATTGTATTTTCTCCCAATCAATCACACAAACTTGCTATTATGTCTTCACCAAAAGCCAAACAGAGCTGGCTGGGATAAGCTTTGACAAGACAGGTCCCCAAAACAGGCTGCTCTGAACAGGGCTGATTTAAGAGGGTTATTATGTGCTGTAATTATTGAACCTTGTGGTATTTTGATCTAAGCATTTCACGGAATTGTTTCAATCTCCCCAAAAAATTGTGTGGCACTATATAATTATAAAGCAGACGTCAAGTACAGTGAAAACTATTATCAGTTGCTAGTTGACGGGTTGATGGTGGACACATTGCCATTTTTAACATATTGTTAAAGCGTTTGTCTGGATCACACAGATGTAGGTTTATACGATAGACAGAAAGGAGCCCAGTGGAGACCTGCTAGGACGCGGATTAAATTAGTTTTTGCGAATGTCCTCCTTGGTGAGCAATCTCAGAGCTGCTGCGATGGGTAAGGCTTGTTAGGGAGACAGCCTCCCGTAGAGAGGGCTGGACAAGGGTTATCAAAGGACAAAAGAGGCTTTTGGTGCGCTGGCAGGCAAACAGGTCAGACACCTCAGGGTGTGTGTGTGTGCGTGTGTGTGTGCATTCTTGTATTTCTACCCTTCTTGAGACATCAACAAGGAAAAGTACCTTCCATATGAGGACCGGTGAACAAGTTAGGACTGAAATCATGGTCCCAATACGGAAAACCATTGCATCTAATAGAGAGCCAAATACTAGAGTCCGTGAACATTGCTCCAAAGTCAAGATTTTTTTGTTGCTTTAATGTGCATACACAAAAGTAAACATTGACAGGTGCACAGGTAGCAATACATGATGAAACAAGACGGCAGCTAAAGAAGGACTTCCCTATTCATCCCCCAAAAAAGCCGCCAGGTGAACAGCTGATTTTACGACTTCCGGTGCTGACGTAAGACAACCCTCGTCCCATATGTGACCATAGGATGAACAAATACACTACGGTACTAAGACAATAGTGGCCATTAACAGTTAGCTTCTACAGCTGGGTTGCCCAAAGTGCGGCACAGGGGCCATCTGTGCTCCGTGACTAGTTTGTCATCAGCCTTAAGCACTTTACAAAAAACAAAAATAGAGATCTTATTTGAACCCTTGGTGGTGAAATCTATCAAAATTAGGGTGGTCCCAAAAAGGAGGAATTTTTCAAAATGTCTGTGTCGGTTTTAAAAGTGCTTCCCCTCTGGTCAACATATGAAATAACAAGTGTGTGTAAGAAATTGAAATGCGCTTCCTTTGGCCAAAATTAATTAAAACAAATAAATAAATATGTATATAGAGACATACCGTTATAACTTGAAGTAAATAATGAAGAATAAAAACCAAATCCAAACAAAAAATTCAAAAAAATAAATAACTAAAAGCGTACCTTTTTTATATTTGAATAGTATGTATGTATTATTAATGTTGTAAATACAAATGTTTATATATCTAGAAAGAGTGGTCCTAAAGAGGTAGGCATTTTTCTCCGGTCTCAAGAAGGTAACAAATACAAGAATGTGTGCGTGCGTGCGTGCGTGCGTGTGTGTGTGTGTGTGTGTGTGTGTGTGTGTGTGTGTGTGTGTGTGTGCGCGCACGCGTTTCTTTGTCTGATTTGAGTGTTTTTGTGCTTAGACACAGGAATCCCTCACTTGCATGTTTTTGCGTGTTGGTTCACAGCAGTCAGGTCAGTGTGACAAGGAGACTGTTGATGGAGAACACGGCAATCGGCCTGTGTGTGTGTGTGTGTGTGTGTGTGTGTGTGTGTGTGTGTACGTGTACTGATGGGACACTGATGAAAGCTGCGGTGTGATAAGGATGACAGTAGGAAATGTCAGAGCAGATGTTTGTTTATTCTACTTGCATCCTGGATACACTCTTATAGCAGTTACACACTTTACACCAAGGGTGCCCACACTTGTTCTGCAGGCGAGCTACTTTTCAATTGATCAAGTGGAGGGGATCTACCTCATTCATATATATAAGTTATATGTATTTGTTTATGAAAGATACGTTTTTTGTTAACAAGTTAAATGTGTTTAATGATAATACAAGCACGTTTAACACATATAGATTCCTTTCTTTCATGCAGACAAGAATATAAGTTGGTGTATTACCTGATTCTGATGACTGAATCAGACAGTAGTGCTAATAACGTCCACATTTTGGAATGGAGGAGAAAAAAAGTCCTCCTTTCTGTCCAACACCACATGAAAGTGGTTTGTTTTTGATATCTTACTTGTCCAGCTTCCATACTCTTTTTTTTTATACACTTTACAAGAAATACATTGGCGGCAAACTCCGTAGCTTGCTAGCTTGTGCAGCTTTCTGAGACCTAATATTTTATCAGCGCAGGCAGGATGAAGCAGCGCTTTTATTGTGAAGGTAGGAACAGTGCAGTCGGTCTTTAGAGTTTTGACGGCAGGTACGGCGCGAGAGAATAAAAAGGGTTTCTCGCCATCCTGTTGGTCATTTTTTCTTAATAATGAGCTCGCAGCAGCCAGCGTCATCTCAGAAGACCCTCAATCAAGTGAAGAAAGTAACCTCTTGGTAAAGATTGATGATCGATAATTTTTAGGTCTATTTTTTTAATGCCTGGCTGGTGATCGACTGACACGCCTTCTGCGATCGACCGGTAGCTCGCGATCGACGTTGCTTTACACCAACAAATGTTCATGTTGTATAGAAAAAAGAAAAGTAACTAGAAAACTGGCAGTACAACATTACATTTGAAAACGAAAGAGTAGTAAACAGGCCAGTTTTCTTCCAATGCATTTGTGAGGGAACGGCCAAGTTTTTAGTATGATTGTTGCTGTCGGGTACGCGTTGTTTGAGACAAATATGGTTTGTAATGATTTCAAGGAGGCAGAAAGCCAAAGAGGCAACGTGCAAGTATTTAATAACTAAACACAGGGGAAGCTATGCACTACAAAAACTAAACTCAACAGGCTACAAAGTAAAAGAAAACAGAATGCTGGACAACGGCAAAGACTTACGACACTTGTGGAGCAGAGACGGCTTCCGCAAAAGTACGTCCGTACTTGACACAACAAGTGACAATGTCCCCGACAACAAAAGACAGCACCCGCACAACTGAAATAGTCTTGATTGATAACAGAAAACAGGTGCAGAGAATAGTGCTCAGAGGCAGGAGTCAAGTAGTTGTGGGGAACCACAAAAACAGAAATACCACCAGAATAAAAGCACAGGACAGGAACTAAAGCGCTCACCACAGGAAAACACTGACTCGCTCAAAATAAGGCACGGTCCGGTGTAACAGTTTCTTTATTTGGCCCAGATTTAGATCGACAGGCATTTTCTCTAATAAACTTTTCTTCCCACAATCTTTCTGATCTAGCAAATTAATTAGCCATAACTTGGAATTGCCCTCAATTTAACTAACGTATTATTCGGACTATAAGTCGCAGTTTTTTTCATAGTTTGGCCGGGCTCCAGTGCGACTTATATATGTTTTTTTCCTTCTTTATTATGCATTTTCGGCAGGTGCGACTTATACTCCGGTGCGACTTATACTCCGAAAAATTCGGTATTTAATAACTTAGGGGTTAAGAACCTTCGCAAATAATACAAGTTAAAGTACCACTGATAGTCACACACACACTAGTTGTGGTGAAATTACTCTCTGCATTTGACCCATCCCCTTGTTCCACCCACTGGGAGGTGAGGGGAGCAGTGAGCAGCAGTGGTGGCCGCGCTCGTGAATCATTTTGGTGATTTAACCTCTAATTCCAACCCTTGATGCTGAGTGGGTCCCATTTTTATAGTCTTTGGTATGACTTGGCCGGGGTTTGAACTCACGACCTACCGATCTCAGGGCGGACACTCTAACCATAAGGCCACTGGGCAGTATATGACAGTGTTATTGGTGTTACAATGCTGCTTATCCTTTGAATGATCACAGATTCTACATGCTATCGACGGCTGTTTGGTGTTCCGATTCCTCTATTTTGGTTAGGGATGTGCCAATCGATCGACTGCCGATCTGTATCAGCCCACATTCGTGAAAAACTACATGATAGCCATGGTCGATTCATGTATTTTAATGCCGATCACAAATGAAGATCTCCTCTGGCTGACACTGTTTCTATTTGTAGACACCCATTTGTTTCATATTAGTGCAGCACATAGGTATGGTTTTACTTTATTGTCCCTGAAGAAAGCTTATCATCTGTTGGTGATGTACACTAGACTTATCATTATCGTCTCTGTTTGCCTGGTCATATAAAGACTTGAGTTTTGTGAGATTAGTTATTAAACGCAACAAGGTACATTCCACATCCACAGGGATCACTTCAGTCTTCCGTCTCCTCCCCTGCCAACACACACTTAAGTCCTTCTCCATTTTGCCTCAACTGTATTTTGTCTAAATATCTGCTCAGTTTCATCTCTGTTCAACATTTTCCAACGCTTTTCTTGCTCTCTCTAATTGGATTAAATTACAATGCAGGTTTTGGGGTCTTTTTTTCTGCGCAGAAAATCAGAGAACAAATCCACAATAAGTCAATTGCATTTGGTATTAAACAAAACCTTTGCACTGTTTGTGTTATTTTCTTAACATACAACTAACTTCAATCCGAAAAACCTTTCTTTGTGTCCATGTTGCGTCAGTGGCGGCAACATTCAATACTGGATCCTGGGACACGTTGATGGATTTGGTATGTTATTAGGGGAGACATGTGGCCTTTCAGCCTTACCGCACATGTGTGCTAGTGGGTCTCAGATGCAAAGGCCATAAGTCCTCCATGCCATGTGTTGTACTCAGTTCTGGGAAGTATGCTTGGAGTTTGTTCTGGAATATAGCTGCATGAGATGCGTTTGATATTATCTGTGTTGTTAGTTTCCCTGCGATTTTACTTGCTTTGACTTATATTTACTTTTTGTCATTATCTTCCCATAACCATGTCCAAATTTTTCTGTGATCAAGAAATTATGGGTTTTATTCTGCTATCGTTTTATTTATGTTGCCCGATATTGTTTGTATTTTCACAGGCCAATAGCTTTGTTGTATGTTTATATAAAAAGCCACACGTCTGTGTTCTTTTGCCATCATATTATTTCATTTAATTAGCATTTTTTTCTTGCTTCTTGCCAGCATACTAAAATAGACTCTTTATTGTTAATAATGAGCCTACAGTGTTCGATGAAGCTGTCAGTAGAGGGCCTAAGGGTTGCCTTTCATGTTTGGATATGGGCCATCACATTTTTGGAACTCACTAAGGCAGGAAATACATTATACCAGGGATGCACAATTTATGCATTCGATAACCTCCTGCTTCTCGAGACCAATACTGAAAATATTTATTTATAGTATTTCTTAAATGTAGATTTAAGTGTAGTTTATGCACACCTGGAAGTAAGAAAAAGTAAAACAATGGTGGAGTTAACAAACAGTACTTGTACATTTGACCTAACAGGAGCTACCATCACATCCATAAATCAGTGAAGTATCGTTCACATTTTAACTGATACTACTATGAAATCGGTACTTAAAAAAAACGTTGCCAGTGCTTAAAGCATGCCCAAAACGGTACTTTTAAAAATCTGAAAACATTTATTTTTATTTTTATTAAAAATTTTCAACATTCAAGTTAAACAGACTAATCATTTAAATGCTTCAGTAATATAAATTAAATAACTAAGTACAAACCCTGTTTCCATATGAGTTGGGAAATTGTGTTAGATGTAAATATAAACAGAATACAATGATTTGCAAATCATTTTCAACCCATATTCAGTTGAATATGCTACAAAGACAACATATTTGATGTTCAAACTGATAAACATTTTTTTTTTTGCAAATAATCATTAACTTTAGAATTTGATGCCAGCAACACGTGACAAAGAAGTTGGGAAAGGTGGCAATAAATACTGATAAAGTTGAGGAATGCTCATCAAACACTTATTTGGAACATCCCACAGGTGAACAGGCAAATTGGGAACAGGTGGGTGCCATGATTGGGTATAAAAACAGCTTCCCAAAAAATGCTCAGTCTTTCATAAGAAAGGATGGGGCGAGGTACACCCCTTTGTCCACAACTGCGTGAGCAAATAGTCAAGCAGTTTAAGAACAACATTTCTCAAAGTGCAATTGCAAGAAATTTAGGGATTTCAACATCTACAATCCATAATATCATCAAAAGGTTCAGAGAATCTGGAGAAATCACTGCACGTAAGCGGCATGGCCGGAAACCAACATTGAATGACCGTGACCTTCGATCCCTCAGACGGCACTGTATCAAAAACCGACATCAATCTCTAAAGGATATCACCACATGGGCTCAGGAACACTTCAGAAAACCACTGTCACTAAATACAGTTTGTCGCTACATCTGTAAGTGCAAGTTAAAGCTCTACTATGCAAAGCGAAAGCCATTTATCAACAACATCCAGAAACGCCGCTGGCTTCTCTGGGCCCGAGATCATCTAAGATGGACTGATGCAAAGTGGAAAAGTGTTCTGTGGTCTGACAAGTCCATTTTTCAAATTGTTTTTGGAAATATTCGACATCGTGTCATCTGGACCAAAGGGGAAGCGAACCATCCACACTGTTATCGACGCAAAGTTCAAAAGCCAGCATCTGTGATGGTATGGTGGTGCATTAGTGCCCAAGGCATGGGTAACTTACACATCTGTGAAGGCACCATTAATGCTGAAAGGTACATACAGGTTTTGGAACAACATATAAAAGTTACAGTTAAAGTTAAAGTACCAATGATTGTCACACACACACTAGGTGTGGCGAGATTATTCTCTGCATTTGACCCATCACCCTTGATCACCCCCTGGGAGGTGAGGGGAGCAGTGGGCAGCAGCGGTGGCCGCGCCCGGGAATCATTTTGGTGATTTAACCCCCAATTCCAACCCTTGATGCTGAGTGCCAAGCAGGGAGGTAATGGGTCCCATTTTTATAGTCTTTGGTATGACTCGGCCGGGGTTTGAACTCACAACCTACCGATCTCAGGGCGGACACTCTAACCACTAGGCCACTGAGTAGGTACATATGCTGCCATCTAAGCGCCGTCTTTTTCATGGACGCCCCCTGCTTACTTTCCTGGTCTGCCTGCAGTCCAGACCTGTCTCCCATCGAAAATGTGTGGCGTAAAATACGACAGCGGAGACCGGACTGTTGAACGACTGAAGCAAGAATGGGAAAGAATTCCACTTTGAAAGCTTCAACAATTAGTTTCCTCAGTTCCCAATTGTTTATTGAGTGTTGTTAGAAGGAAAGGCCATGTAACACAGTGGTGAACATGCCTTTTCCCAACTACTTTGGCACATGTTGCAGCCATGAAATTCTAAGTTAATTATTATTTGCAAAAAAAAAAAAAAGTTTATGAGTTTGAACATCAAATATCTTGTCTTTGTAGTGCATTCAACTGAATATGGGTTGAAAAGGATTTGCAAATCATTGTATTCCGTTTATATTTACATCTAACACAATTCCCCAACTCAAATGGAAACGGGGTTTGTAATACATTCAAAAATAAGAAATTAAATCTATAAAAAATCTGAATTATTGAAGCTATACAGAACATAAAGATCATGCAAAAACGACTTACTTGAGTTGTAATGTTAGATACTCAGAATTCCGGGTGTTCCTGAACGCAATTTCGCTCGGCAAAGTGGTGTGTGGTTTTTGTTGTGGCTACTGTCGAGGCTAGCGCTGCAGTGCTAAAACTGTAATGAGGGCTGCTGTTGGGGTGTTAAAGTCAGCAATTAAGCTAAAAAAAGAGTGTCAGACTGGATCTGGCTAATGGTCTTCATCTTCTAATTATTTACTCTACCCTACAAAATAATCCAATAATGTTATCTCCACCACTCAAGTGCAGCATTGCTCCCTGGTCCATCAGTTGCATCTGGCCCCTGCAAGTTCTAAATATTATTTGACCACTCATACTGACTGCTTCCTGCACTTTCATGATGAAGATATCATTCAAGATTACAAATAATAAGTGAACATTAAACGTTTTTGTCAAAGACACCGAATAACATTCTTAGACCTGACCTACTACAAGGCTTATTGCTTTTTATTTCCATAAGGGAAATATGTCCCTTTAGAATTCCAACATTGAATGCACCATGTTGGTGTAAAACCTGTGATGGTTGCATTAACTGTGATCCTATTAATCATTGTGCTAGGATGTGGACAGGCAACATGGCTGCTGTTTTTCCTGTCAGTTGAGCAATGCAAAAGAAAAAGAAAAATCTAAACCATCCCTTTGTGTATTTGGAGCTTGTGGAATTGGTTTAAATAGATGTGTGCTTGCAGATGTTTGGTTTGAGGCTGAACTCCTGTTGTGTGCTGAACTTTAAGGAAAGGTGAACTCACTGGTGTGCGGGAGTCCTCTACCAGGATTTTCTGGCTCCCCCACCAAACCATGAGTCGGACCATGTACAGTATGTTAAACAATATAATCTGCATTAAGTTAACGTGCATCTGAGGTTGCTGTTCAATATCATTGAAATACACAACCAAATATCTTAACCAACTTTAACTCTAAACAAAATGACCAAACACGTAATGTTTTTATTTGTATGTTAACCCTTTGAAGGCATTTTGATCAAATTGTGTCAACTTTTTTATGAATATAAATTTGCATATTAGTTATGTTACTAGTTCAAACCTGCAACAGTATTTGAGCTGCAGCGATCAATCGATTAATTTGATTAGAAAAAAGCTTAGATTTATATTATGTTATTTAGAGCACACACGAGAGCAGTAGTATATGTGTGCCATGATCTCAAACACGAGAGAGTTTTTATTTTTTTAAATTTTTTTGGTTATTTATAAATTTATGAAGGTTATGGCAAAATCGTTTTCCCCTGAAATACGCTTTGACGCCATAAAGTGTGTTTTATTCGATTAATCGAACAAACTAGTCGATAGACTACTCGATTACTAAAATAATCGATAGCTGCAGCCATAGGCATTTTCTGATCAAAAGGCCTTTCAAAGGGTAACAATCAATAATAAACATTATATGTTTAATATTTTTTGTTTAGAACTTAAAGGGGAACTGCCCTTTTTTGAAATGTTGTCTATAATTCACAATCTTTATGAGGGACAAGAACACATGTTTTTGTTTTGTTTTTTTGATGCATTCTAAATTGTAAAAATATGTAATAAAAAATCTGCTTACAATAATGGAGTCAATGGAAGGTCCTCCATTCCACTCATGAACCCTTCTAAATAACCTTTCAAAAACCACCAACAATACTCCATTTACAAGTCCTGACCTGAATATTAACCAAGTATTAGCGATATTGTTATTATAAGCGCTAACGTCAAGGACCTAATTTTAGCGGCGCATTGTCACTGAGCGCTAACTTCTTTGCTGCTGTATTGACCTCATCAGCTGGTGAGCTGCTCATGAAAGTTTATACTAAATTATAAATCGTTTGGACATAATCCGAGAAGTTGGTCAACTTTGACAGCCAATTTAGACCCGTAAATGGCGAAAAAGACACGAAAAGACACTTTGTTCCACTTTATTTTTTGTTTGCAAGGATTATGAGTCATTTTTCATCCAAACGGGAATACAAGAAGGTTCTAGCAGTCGGCATCCCAGTGTCAGCAGTAAGTGATGTTTTATTATGTTTGTTGTCTCTCATAAAGTTTGATGATGTTGTCGAAAGAAAAAGCGAACATTGTGATGCGTTTGGGAAATTAATGCGCCGCCGTATACGTAAAATTAGATATTATAAATGTGTCTGTTACTACATTACAGATATACTTACAACGTGTATATTCAGTCGTGGTCAAAAGTTTACATACAATTGTAAAGAACATGTCATGGCTGGCTTGAGTTTCCAATAATTTCTACAATTCTCCACACAGCTACATTTTTGTTTCATCTGACATCACATGGACAAAGATAAGACCTTCTGGAGGAAAGTTCTGTGGTCAGATGAAACAAAAATTGAGCTGTTTGGCCACAATACCCAGCAATATGTTTGGAGGAGAAAAGGTGAGGCCTTTAATCCCAGGAACACCATCCCTACCATCAAGCATGGTAGTGGTAGTGTTATGCTCTGGGCCTGTTTTTCTGCCAATGGAACTGGTGCTTTACAGAGAGTAAATGGGACAATGAAAAAGTAGGATTACCTCCAAATTCTTCAGGACAACCTAAAATCATCAGCCCGGAGGTTGGGTATTGGGCGCAGTTGGGTGTTCCAACAGGACAATGACCCTAAACACACAAAGTTTGGGGTCAAGTGTTAAAGGAATGGCTAAATCAGGCTAGAATTAAGGTTTTAGAATGGACTTCCCAAAGTCCTGACTTGAACGTGTGGACAATGCTGAAGAAACAAGTCTATGTCAGACAACCAACACATTTAGCTGAACTGCACCAATTTTGTCAAGAGGAGTGTTCAAAAATTCAACCAGAAGCTTGTGGATGGCTACCAAAAGCGCCTTATTGCAGTGAAACTTGCCAAGGGACATGTAACCAAATATTAACATTGCTGTATGTATACTTTTGACCCAGCAGATTTGGTCACATTTTCAGTAGACCCATAATAAATTCATAAAAGAACCAAACTTCATGAATGTTTTTTGTGACCAACAAGTATGTGCTCCAATCACTCTATCACAAAAAAATAAGAGTTGTAGAAATGATTGGAAACTCAAGACAGCCATGACATTATGTTCTTTACAAGTGTGTGTAAACTTTTGACCACGACTGTAAAACCTTAATGGAGGTGTTTGGATGTTTCTTTTTATACGCTTTATAGGCAGAATATAGAGACTCCCATAGGCTTTATTGTAAGCTGACTTTTGCTCGCATTTATTTACTATTTAGAATGCATAAAGAAAGGAAAAAAAAGAAAAGTTTATTGGGGGGAAATAAATAAAAAAATATGAATCAAAAATGTTTTATACGCTTTTCAAAAACTTGAGGACTTTAATGTCCTGTTTGGCTTTGAAAGTAATTAAACTTAAATGTCCCCAGATGGTTATGATTGTGAAATTAATGCAATCTAACTTTAACATATTACATTTATGAAAGGTGTAATCATAATCAACAATTCCAGCACACTCAGCAAGAAGGACAGCATAAACATTAGACACATTTTTAAATCCGAGTTGCATTTTGGATTTGATTCACGTTCAGAAACAGTTTTCCCTGGTTATTCATCATTATGAAGAGTTTAGGGTATCATATCGCTTCGTTCCATTGTTGTGTTTTTTCATCTTCCCTCCCTGTCTTCCACTTGGCCTCTTCTTCATCCTTGTTCAAGGCCTCTTTTACAAAACAGCCATTATTGACATTGAAGCCGTAATCAAATGCAGGCATCTCTAGCTAAGTAAAACCAGGAAAAGTTCAGACTTGGCTTCGGTACAAGAGGCATTAAATGACTTTCAACAAAGCTGATCAAGTGTAGGCTCAGTGTTTTCAATTAAAGAGGCGTCATATTTGGCTTTTGGGGGAACATTATGGTCACATTTTTCTCCCCCTAATAATAGACATTTTTTGGGACCTGTTGAGAGAG
This sequence comes from Nerophis lumbriciformis, assembly GCF_033978685.3. Taxonomy (NCBI): domain Eukaryota; kingdom Metazoa; phylum Chordata; class Actinopteri; order Syngnathiformes; family Syngnathidae; genus Nerophis; species Nerophis lumbriciformis. Next base: position 25,513,548 of record NC_084561.2, on the reverse strand, counting down.
CAATGACAGATGTGTCCACAATTGACAATATCATCAATAAAATGACAATATACTGTATATACAGAGGCACCTCTTAGATATCTGTTCCATAAGGTCAGACGAGCACCTATTTCTCATAAGAATTAAACACCCAAAGACACCCAAAATATAAAGAATAATTAGTTTTGCATGTTAAAAATGTTAAATAAATATAAACAAATATTAGTGATAGATAAATGAACTTTGAACATCAACACGCGTACTCAAACTTTGTACTTTGCTTTGAGTTCTTCAATAATTCTACTCACCTTCTTTATTAAAGTGCTGGCATTCGCAACTTTATTTGGCCCCGCGGTGGGATATTTTGCAGTCATACTCAAAAAATGCATGGCAATCTTTGTTTGTGCCCTCGATTCCGCTGAATAGTACGAGAGCAAACCGACTAGTTTGTTACAAATTACGTATAGGTAATAGCCAAAACAATATTTTAAAACTGGGGCACAATTGTGGCAAAAACACTGAATCGTATGAAAAATGTTACAATACAAAAAAGAGTGTATTAGCTCTATATAGGACTAAAATATATTTTAATAGTCGACTAGTCAGCGATTATTTTTTCTGATTTGTCAAACGATTATTGCTTATGATCTGCTGTACATGTTTGAGTTTGACATTGAATTTGCAAATTGGTTGTAACTCATTTTCAAAATGTATTTTAGAAAAAAAATTAATTTGTAACAAAAGGAAGATAAATTACTGAGAAATGGTTTTACTTTATTACACAAAGTATATAACCACAGTGAAAAATACATTAACAGACGTAAAGGGCAAGATGTCCTGTAAAGAGGACATTCAGTGCAAAAAGTAGTTTCATCCAGTACTGTTTGGGTTATTCAGTTGCTATTATTTACATAAATGACCTAAAGTGTAAACATGGACATTCCTGGTGGTCTGTCAATTAAAATTGTATTAAGCGACATCTTTGTAGATAAATTTTTATAATCGACGTTCTCAATTATGTCAACTAATCGTTGACTTAACTTTTTTGTCAACGAGTTTTATATGAAAAGTATCCTTAAGCTACTTCTGTTGGTATCTGGCACTATTGAAAACACAATTAAAATGAAATAAAATGTACTTTTTTAAAGGGACTGGAGCCGTAAGGAAATACTAAAGTGCAAAAAGGAACTAAAATAAATAGAAAAATATATATTTTTTATTTAATAAAGAAATCTGTGAGGGCTGCCCCATATAACAAATATGGAAAATGGGAGGACTTTTTTGACTGCCCGTTGCCGTGGGATGCCATATTCAAATTAATCTACAAAACTACTGTCGATGTGCAAAATCGTTATTTTCAAATTAAAATTATTTATAACTTCTTACCCACGGGAAAAATGTTAAAACTATGGAATATGACAGAGTCAGATGATTGCCGATTTTGTTGTCAGGAGTCTGAATCCACCCTGCATTTGTTTTGGTATTGTCTATTGTGTCTTCGTTTTGGGTGGAAGTTGAAAAAATGTGTTTAAGGATTGGTTTGTTTATGAAGCTTGATGTGGTTTCTGTTTTTTAGGAGAGTTCATTGACAGTCATGATTTAGTCAATTTAATTTTAGTACTTGGTAAAAGGTTTATTTTTAAGGCCAAAAACAGACATTCACTTAGTATTACTTTCTTTAAAACATTTATTCAGTATTTTTTAACTTTAGAAAGTTATATGGTTGAAAACGATAATGATGCCAAAAAACATAAAAAAAAAGATCGGAAGTCCTCAAAGGCTTATTTTGAAAATGTAATTTTGTTTATAAATTATATGGGACGGCGTGGCGAAGTGGAAGAGTGGCCGTGCGCAACCCGAGGGTCCCTGGTTCAATCCCCACCTAGTACCAACCTCGTCATGTCCGTTGTGTCCTGAGCAAGACACTTCACCCTTGCTCCTGATGGCTGCTGTTTAGCGCCTTGCATGGCAGCTCCCTCCATCAGTGTGTGAATGGGTAAATGTGGAAGTAGTGTCAAAGCGCTTTGAGTACCTTGAAGGTAGAAAAGCGCTATACAAGTACAACCCATTTATCATTTATATGCAATCTGTTGTTGTGTTCCCTAATTTGAGTGTACATAAATGAAGGTGTGTGTTGCTGAGTCCGACTTGGAGGGAGGTTGTTTGGGTTGGTGCACTAATTGTAAGTGTATCTTGTGTTTTTTATGTGGATTTAATAAAAAATAAAAATAAAAAAAAATACTAAAGTGCATTACCAACTGCAACCAGCAGAGGTGCTGTCTGCGTACTCTGTTAATCTAAATTAGCAAATTTAGCCTGTCGAAATCTCTGCATTATTGCAGCTGTGTTTACATTTTCTGGACTGATTGATGGTTGACATTCTTTTATTTTTTACCTTAGGTCAGGAGTGTCCCAAAATACAGCACTGGTGCCATTTTTGACGCCCTGCTTCATATTTATCGGCCCTTTTCATATTGTATGAAGACAATTGTATTACCTATTATTGATTAAATACACTATTAGATATTACACTAATTAAGTAGGGATGTCCCGATACAACTTTTTCACTTTTGATACGACACCGCTATTGGAGCCTTGAGTATTGTCCGATAACGATATTGATCTGATAGAATATCAGTACGAATCATAGTACACATCTGTCATATTTTGCAGTGAGTAATGCTAAAAAAATGCTTGATTAAGTGAAATTACTTAAACAGAAAAAATGATGCGTTCTGTTGGCCTTGAACTCCAAGATGCAGAGACGGCAGGCATTGCGCAGGTAAACATGACTTTAATGTCAAAAACAAAGAAGGAATTTTGCACATGGTAAATGCACAGGAAACACTAGTACAAGCAACACAACACATTACAATGATTGAGTCCTGTGATAAGAGCGCAGGAAAGTAACTTAATACAGAAATAAGAAAAAATACACAATAAAGTCAGGCCTGGCATGACAGGTCCAGACAGAAAACACTAAATCTATATGTCTGGAATGGATTTATGCTCTTAAATGATGCAGACATGTTTGTTACTGGATACTTTCTAATACATTGTCTGCCTTGGAGACTTTTTATCTGTAAGTCAAATGCAACTATCATTTTTTGATCCATGTTTAAATTGACAAATATTGTGTTTTGGAATGCAAAATCATTGAATTAAAGACACTTATTTTGTAGGTTTAGCATGTGTGCTGTTATGTGCTACAGTAGTAGCCAATAGCCTACCACGTTTACCTTTTGTAAATGACTTAACTAAAATACACGACAACCTTGTGGGCTTATTATTTTGTACATGTTAACTGCACAAGTAGGACTGCTCTGTACCGAAGATTATTTCACTGTGTTTGTTACGGTACAGGGGGAAGAAGACGGCACAGAATGCAAGGACATAGTTTTAGCTCTAATTAATATATTTACAAAAGTATGTGTATGTGTGTGACTATGTGTAGAGATTATCTGATGAGTGTTACCGGAAGTGTTGAGCGAGGTGCGGAAGTCCAAGGGCGCTAGGCAAGCTCGGAGGTCCGTGGGCAGGCGTGAGGTCAAGGGCAGGAGCGAGGCGTCAGAGTCCGTGTCCAGGCGGGAGGTCGAGATCTAAGAGGCAGCCAGGTAACCAGAGGGAATACGGGGAGACGAGACACACAGCTCGTGACGCGGGAATGGAGGAATGCTGCTGGAAGACGACAAAAGACATGAGACGAGTGATGGGTCCGGCAACACTCATAGAGCAAAACCCTGTGTCAGTGCGCGTACCGCTTTTAGAAAGTCATGTGACCGATCATGAGCTGTTTCGGTCACGTGATCGATACGCGAACTGTGTCGCACTGACGCCTCCTCTGTGCCCTGTGAGCGGGTCTTTTCTACAGCCGGAGAAATAATAACTAAGAAGAGAAGTCGTCTAAAATTTAATACGTTGGAAAAACTGTTTTTTTGGAATAAAAATGTGTAAAAAATTAAAAAAAAAAAATCCCAGTCCACAAGCATCCTCATTCACAACACATTCTCTTAGATTTCCATGTTATGATACATGTTCACATTATTTATTGACTGTATCTAAAAAAGATACAAATATATTTTTATTTAAATGAAGATATGAAATAATCCTAAATGAAATACAATGACTTGGTTTATATTATTGTATATACTAGGTCATAAAATCAGTGTCAGTTGAGTCGGTCCATAGGTTGCCTGTAGGGATTTTTAATGTCCAGCAGATGTCAGTATTTAGTGACACAGTATCGACACAGTATCAATACAGTTTTGCAATGTGTCGAAACGCTTCATGACTCCTCATCAAACCATCACTACATGAGACAAATGAACACAGAGGGGGAGAAACACAGAGAGAGAGTGTGCATAGAGGTAGAGATTGCTGGCTAGCTGTACTGGAACAGGTCGCTACGTTCTGGCCCGGAACGCAGGTTTGCACTGGCTTAAGAAGCCCAGGAAGCTCATCAGTGACAGGTGTGTAGAGTGCTGATTGATTGCCGATTGAATGCAGCCGGAGTGCCGCACGGGCCGTGACATTGTTTAGATCAGTGTTTTTCAACCTTTTTTGAGCCAAGGCACATTTTTTGCGTTGAAAAAAATCCGGAGGCACACCACCAGCAGAAATCATTAAAAAACGAAACTCAGTTGACAGTAAAAAGTCGTTGTCGCAATTGTTGGATATGACTTTAAACCATACCCAACCATGCCTTACTATAGCTCTTGTCTCAAAGTAGGTGGACTGTCACCACCTGTCACATCACACCCCGACTTATTTTGAGTTTTTTGCTGTTTTCCTGTGTGTAGTATTTTAGTTCTGGTCTTGCGCTCCTATTTTGGTGGCTCTTTCCCTTTTTTTGGTATTTTCCTGTCGCAGTTTTATGTCTTCATTTGAGCGCTATTCCCCGCATCCACTTTGTTTTAGCAATCAATAATATTTCAGTTGTTTTTGTCCTTCTTTGTGGGGACATTGTTGATTCTCATGCCATGTTCGAATGTACATTGTCTTTGCTCCACAGTAAGTCTTTGCTGTCGTCCAGCATTCTGTTTTTGTTTACTTTGTAGTCAGTTCAGTTTTAGTTTTGTTCTGCATAGCCTTCCTTAAGCGTCAATGCCTTTTCTTAGGGGCACTCACCTTTTGTTTATTTTTGGTTTAAGCATTAGACACGTTTTTTTACCTGCACACTGCCTCCCGCTGTTTCCGACATCTACAAAGCAATTACCTACTGGCTGCCACCTACTGATAAGGAAGAGTATTACACGGTTACTCTGCCGAGCTCTAGACAGCACAGACACTCAACAACAACACATCATTTTCAGACTATAATTACTGGTTTGCAAAAAATATTTTTAACCCAAATAGGTGAAATTAGATAATCTCCCACGGCACACCAGACTGTATCTCACGGCACACTAGTAAGCGTTACGCTGATATCGGACCGATATCAATATCAGATCGGGACAGCCCTACTAATAAGTATTTGCTAGGGTCAAAGGTCTTCAAAATTGTATTGTGTAAGGTCGATCCATGCATGTTATGAACCACAGAGCAATATGATGATGTCGCATTACAATCTCAACACTTTATTGAATCCAATATATGGCTGTAGTTTGGTAATTCATTATGTTTCTTTGAGGGTGGCACTGTAGTTCTAATCTAAGCTTTCTCTGTTTGGTTTCGCATCGTCTCACAGTTTATTGACATTGCAGCGCACGTCTTGTACAGAACAGGGTGCCGCTGCACTGACACACACACTCGCTGCTGTTTTTGTTGGATTCCGCGGTGTGAGACCTGCAGTGTGTCATTGCGACCGAGGTCTGGGAGAGAGACCAGGTGTCCGTGTGTGTTTGTGTGGGAGAAAGTGAGAGATAGGCTTGACCTTGTAAGTGTGTGAGCACATTGGCCACTCTCATACAAACTGGGCCTTTCTTTATCTTGCTCATTTTTTCTCATTGTGTTGACTGGGAAAGAAGCCATAAATTACTCATCAGTTCAATTTGGATTTTGGCGCTACCTATTCGCCCCTTGCTCATGAACATACTATGATGGGACTGTCTGTAAATGTAGCTTGTCGTTACAGCTCCGCTTTATATTACATCGGCCAGACCAGTGTTTTTCAACCACTGTGCCGCGGTGAGATACAGTCTGGTGTGCCGTGGGAGATTATCTAGTTTCACTTATTTGGGTTAAAAAGATTTTTTTGCAAACCAGTAATTATAGTCTGCACATTATGTGTTGTTGTTGAGTGTCGGTGCTGTCTAGAGCTCGGCAGAGTAACCGTGTAATACTCTTCCATATCAGTAGGTGGCAGCCGGTAGCTAATTGCGTTGTAGTTGTCGGGAACAGCGGGAGGCAGTGTGCAGGTAAAAAGATGTCTAATGCTTAAACCAAAAATAAACAAAAGGTGAGTGCCCCTAAGAAAAGGCCTTGAAGCTTAGGGAAGGCTATGCAGAAGAAAACTAAAACTGAACTGGCTACAAAGTAAACAAAAACAGAATGCTGGACGATAGCAAAGACTTACTGTGGAGCAAAGACGGCGTCCACAAAGTACATCCGAACATGATATGACAATCAACAATGTCCCCACAAAGAAGGATAAAAACAACTGAAATATTCTTCATTGCTTAAACAAAGCAGGTGTGGGGAATAGCGGTCAAGGAAGACATGAAACTGCTACAGGAAAATACCAAAAAAAGAGAAAAAGCCACCAAATTAGGAGCGCAAGACAAGAACTAAAACACTACACACAGGAAAACAGCAAAAAACTCAAAAAAAGTCAGGGCGTGATGTGACAGGTGGTGACAGTACACCTACTTTGAGACAAGAGCAACATTGATGCACGCTTGGTTATGGTTTAAAGTCATACCCAACAATTGACTTTAAACTTTTTACTGTCAACTGTGTTTAGTTTTTTAATGATTTCTGCTGGTGGTGTGCCTCTGAATTTTTTCAACGCAAAAATCGTGCCTTGGCTCAAAAAAGGTTGAAAAACACTGTGCCAGACAATAAAAATACATAGCAGTAGGGATCTGTTTTGCCAACGAAAGCAACTTTTTGCTATGTTTAGCAAGGATTAAAAACCCCCCAGATAAAGTGACTACCGTATTTTCCGGAATATAAGTCGCAATTTTTTTCATAGTTTGGCCGGGGGTGCGACTTATACTCAGGAGCGACTTATGTGTGAAATTATTAACACATTACCGTAAAATATCAAATAATATTATTTAGCTCATTCACGTAAGAGACTAGACGTATAAGATTTCATGGGATTTAGCGATTAGGAGTGACAGATTGTTTGGTAAACGTATAGCATGTTCTATATGTTATAGTTATTTGAATGACTCTTACCATAATATGTTACGTTAACATACCAGGCACGTTCTCAGTTGGTTATTTATGCCTCATATAACGTACACTTATTCAGCCTGTTGTTCACTATTCTTTATTTATTTTAAATTGCCTTTCAAATATCTATTCTTGGTGTTGGGTTTTATCAAATACATTTCCCCAAAAAATGCGACATATATATGTTTTTTCCTTCTTTATTATGCATTTTTGGCCGGTGCGACTTATACTCCGGAGCGACTTATAGTCCGAAAAATACGGTAGTGGCAAACATAACTTTTTGGGGATCCTGACATGAAACCAGACGCTTTGTCTGGTTTGTGACATAAAAAAGGACAACAAAAGTGAAAGAAGTAGGGCTACAGCTATTGATTATTTTAGTAATCGAGTAATCTATCGATTAGTTTTTTCGATGAATCGAGTAATCGGATAAAACATACTTGATAGCCTCAAAACGTATTATTGGGAACTTAATTGAAATAAACGATTTTTCTGCTTGCCAAAAAGTTCATTCTTTTTTTCTAATTAATGCACATCATTGCATGTTTAACATGTGTGCACACAGTTCACAGCATCCTCACACCACCGCTCTCAGGTGCTCTCTTTCGGGAAAACAATGAAGTTGAAGTTCCCGGCGCTCCATTTTTATGAATGTTTATTAGTTACACTCATTAAACGATTTATCAAAGGAACAGAGTATAAAACAATACTTCTACTCGAATCAAATCACACTGTTTTTTTTATTTTTCTGTTGCCAGCAATGTAAAGAGTGGATTTGAATGTGGATCGAATCTGTTTAAATTAAAATAAAGATTTTTGAATGTTACAATTTTACTTTATTGAGGAGAAAATTGGACATACTGTATTTGTAGTTGTTGTCTGACGTACTGTAATAGAGTCGTGGTCAAAAGTCACTTGTAAGAACAAGGTAATAATAAATGATAAATGGGTTGTACTTGTATAGCGCTTTTCTACCTTCAAGGTACTCAAAGCGCTTTGACACTACTTCCACATTTACCCATTCACACACACATTCACACACTGATGGAGGGAGCTGCCATGCAAGGCGCTAACCAGCACCCATCAGGGGCAAGGGTGAAGTGTCTTGCTCAGGACACAACGGACATGACGAGGTTGGTACTAGGTGGGGATTGAACCAGGGACCCTCGGGTCGCGCACGGCCATTCTTCCACTGCGCCACGCCGTCCCACGTAAGGTCATGGCTGTCTTGAGTTTCCAATAATTTCTACAATTCTTATTTATTTGTGATAGAGTGATTGGAGCACATACTTGTTGGTCACAAAAAATATTCATAAAGTTTGGTTATTTTATGAATTTATTATGGGTCTACTGAAAATGTGACAAAATCTGCTGGTAATGGCTAAATCAGGTTAGAATTAAGGTTTTAGAATGACCTTCCCAAAGTCCTGACTTAAACATGTGGACAATGCTGAAGAAACAAGTCCATGTCAGAAAACCAACAAATTTAGCTGAACTGCACCCATTTTGTCAAGAGGAGTGGTCAAAAATTCAACCAGAAGCTTGCCAGAAGCTTGTGGATGGCTACCAAAAGCGCCGAAGGGACATGTAACCAAATATTAACATTGCTGTATGTATACTTTTGACCCAGCAGATTTGGTCACATTTTCAGTACTCTCATAATAAATTCATAAAAGAACCAAACTTCATGAATGTTTTTTGTAACAAACAAGTATGTGCTCCAATCACTCTATCACAAAAAAATAAGAGAAATTATTGGAAACTCAAAACAGCCATGACATTATGTTCTTTACAAGTGTATGTAAACTTTTGACCACCACTGTAGCTCAATGCTTTGCCAGCAACATGAGGGTTCCTGGTTCGATCCCGCCATTCTAGTCATGTCCGTTGTGTTCTTGAGCAAGACATTTCACCTTTGCTCCTGATGGGTTGCGGTTAGCCCCTTGCATGGCAGCACCCGCCATCAGTGTGTGAATTTACGTGTGAATGGGTGAATGTGGAAATAGTGTCAAAGCGCTTTCAGTACCTTGAAGGTAGAAAACCGCTATCCAAGTATAACCCATTTACAATTTAATGTCAGCAATTGTCCTGCAAGAAGATTCACTCCATACTTGGTGGTGCTAAACTACTGTAGTAGCTACAGCTGCTCCTGGTGTAGACTCACTGTTATATGGGTGCCACCTAGGGATGTCCGATAATATAGAACTACCGATATTATCGGCCGATAAATGCTTTAAAATGTATATCGGAAATTATCGGTATCGGTTTCAAAATTATCGGTATCGGTTTCAAAAAGTTAAATGTATGACTTTTCGAAATGTCGCTGTGTACACGGACGTAGGGAGAAGTACAGAGCGCCAATAAACCTTAAAAGCACTTTGCGTGCCGGCCCAGTCACATAATATCTACGGCTTTTCACACACACAAGTGAATGCAATACATACTTGGTCAACAGCCATACAGGTCACACTGAGGGTGGCCGTATAAACAACTTTAAGACTGTTACAAATATGTGCCACACTGTGAACCCACACCAAATAAGAATGACAAACACATTTCGGGAGAACATCCGCACCGCAACACAACATAAACACAACATAACAAATACCCAGAACCCCTTGCAGCACTAACTCTTCCGGGATGCTACAATATACACCCCCCCCGAACCCCGCCCACCTCAACCTCCTCATGCTCTCTCAGGGAGAGCATGTCCCAAATTCCAAGCTGCTGTTTTGAGGCATGTTAAAAAAAAAAAATGCACTTTGTGACTTCAATAATAAATATGGCAGTGCCATGTTGGCATTTTTTTACCATAACTTGAGTTGATTTATTTTGGAAAACCTTGTTACATTGTTTAATGCATCCAGCGGGGCATCACAACAAAATTAGGCATACTAATGTGTTAATTCCATGACTGTATATATCGGTATCTGTTGATATCGGAATTGGTAATTAAGAGTTGGACAATATCGGAATATCGGATATCGGCAAAAAAGCCATTATCGGACATCTCTAGTGCCACCTATGCAAAACTAGGTGCCAAAAGTCTGGACACACCATTGTAGACTGTGTGTAAATTTTATCTGATTAGTACATCTGTCATTTTCAACCCCTGGCAAAAAATACATATTTCAATCAAAAATAACCTTCTGATGTCTTCACATTTCAATTATTAGTAATGCAACATTAAAACACGACAACATTTGTGATTTCATTTACATCGTGAAACATAGCAATATCGATTGATATGAAAAACATTATTGCGGTATGAATTTTCCCCCGTATCACCCAGCTGTAATTTGAAAACACAACCCCCGTTCACAAAAATTCCAGTTGAACTTTCCTAACCTCGGGACAGGACAGTAATGAGTGTGAGTGTGGTTCGCCGCCACTGTGAGCTGAAATGAGAGGGTGACAGCAGCAAGTCTGACAGATGGGATGTTAATGAGAGGAGAGCGGGACTTGTGTTGGGGAATCGACCTTTTAATACGAAGTACACGGGATATCGGAGTTTCAGGCAGCCGCTCCTAACTATGGGAACAAGAAGACAACACAACTGACGCAAAACCTACTCGTTAAAAATCGACAGACACCTCCTATCTATGCAGTGAAATCGTCAGATCGTTCATTTACTGTACATTTAAGTGTATATAAGTGTAATGGTTATTAAATCATATTCATCCTCATCTCTGTCCCTTTAAGGGTCGTATCCTAAACTCTCTTGACCTCATCTCTGCGCATGTTGCATATAATTATAAAGCAAGAGTTTCTGAAGTTTGATGAGTCACTATATGGTCTCATGGACACACCAGTTAAATGTTGTCAACTTTTCTTATTCATTTCTTCTACATGGCAACAGTGGATACTAGGGTTGTACGGTATACCGGTATTAGTATAGTACCGCGATACTAATGAATCATATTCGGTACTATACCGCCTCTAAAAAGTGCCGGACCTTCACCCGTCGTGTCATGCAGACGAGCATACTACTTCTAAATCACTAATCCTTGTCTCCATGGTGACATATATAGTACATTTATTTCAAGCATTATCCCTGTCGGATTAGTGATCATTTTCCATGCTTCACTACTTACCACGGCACACCGGAGTCAAACTTTTGGATGTGTTAAAAATTATCCATAGTCAAAACAAGATTTTGCTATGTCTGATCGTTAATCATCTACTCTCTTAACTTTGAACACGCTACACACAAGTGAATGAAGTCCATACTTAGTCAACAGCCATACATGTCACAGTAAGGGTGGTCGTATGAACAACAAGTACAGGAGCGTATCTAGTCGATACTACTATGATTACATCAATATTTTTTAGCATCACAAAATCTTATTTATTTTTTTTTTAAATTTATATTATGTTTATAAACTCAGGAAGTATGTCCCCGGCATACTTGCCAACCTTGAGACCTCCGATTTCGGGAGGTGGCGGGGGCGTGGTTGGGGGCGTGGTTAAGAGGGGAGGAGTATATTTCCAGCTAGAATTCACCAAGTCAAGTATTTCATATATATATACATATATAAGAAATATTTGACTTTCAGTGAATTCTAGCTATATATATATATATATATATATATATATATATATATATATATATATATATATATATATATGTGTATATATATATATATATATATATATATAAGAGAAATACTTGAATTTCAGTGTTCATTTATTTACACATATACACACACATAACACTCATCTACTCATTGTTGAGTTAAGGGTTGAATTGTCCATCCTTGTTCTATTCTCTGTCACTATTTTTCTAACCATGCTGAACACCCTCTCTGATGATGCATTCTGCTTCGTCTCCTTGTTGTGTGCGCAGTTGTGCTCTCTAAAAGCCCTAGATGTTATTGTCACATATGCATGTACAGTAGATGGCAGTATTGTCCAGTTTAAGAGTGTCACAACATTGCTGTTTACGGCAGACGAACTGCTTTACGGTAGACGAAAACGTGACTGCTGTTGTTGTGTGTTGTTGCCGCGCTGGGAGGACGTTAATGAAACTGCCTAACAATAAACACACATAAGAAACCAAGAACTCGCCCTCCATCATTCTACAGTTATAACGTGATTGGGCATGCACACTGTTTATATTGTGGGAAAGCGGACGTGAAAACAGGCTGTCAACACGTCACTCAGGTCCGCCTGAATTTCGGGAGATTTTCGGGAGAAAATTTGTCCCGGGAGGTTTTCGGGAGAAGCGCTGAATTTCGGGAGTCTCCTGGAAAATCCGGGAGGGTTGGTAAGTATGGTCCCCGGACACATGAGGACTTTGAATATGACCAATGTCTGATCCTGTAACTACTTGGTATCGGATTGATACCCAAATTTGTGGTATCATCCAGAACTAATGTAAAGTATCAAACAAGAGAAGATTAAGTGATTATTACATTTTAACAGAAGTGTAGATAGAACATGTTGAAAGAGAAATAACGAGATATTAACAGTAAATGAACAAGTAGATAATAATTCATTTTCTACCACTTGTCCTTAATAATGTTGACAAAATAACAGAATGATAAATGACACAATATGTTACTGCATATGTCAGCAGCTAAATTAGGAGCCTTTGTTTGCTTACTTACTAATAAAAGACAAGTTGTCTTGTTCACTATTTTATTTAAGGACAAACTTGGAATAAGAATCATATGTTTAATGTACCCTAAGATTTTTTGTCAAAATAAAGCCAGTAATTACATTTTTTGTGGTCCCCTTTATTTAGAAAAATACCAAAATATTGGTATCGGCACAACACTTGTGGATACATACCGCTTGTTTTGGCTCACTGTATTTTGTCCCATATCTTTTTCATTTCTACAAGAAAACATTTGGTTACCCTCTCAGTCCACCAACCACGCCAAGTCATGGGAACTTTATCTGGAAAGACTTCCCCCTTTTAATACGCAAAATCCTAAAAAGGAGGGATATGATCAATTGAAGGTTTTTAGTGGAAACTACTAGGGCTGCTATGAGTAATTCGGTTTGAAAAAAACTTTCATTTACAGTAGACACTGTTGCTTTGATGAATCGTATAATGAATATATCTAATAACAAACAGCATGTTGTGCCCGGAACTTTTAATACATGGACATAGTTTCCTCACGTCCACTGCGTGAGGGCACACATGAGCTTGATCTGTGTGGCGGCACACCGGGGAGATTTGTTTATTTTTATTTTATCAATGCACACACGTTAAAAGTGCACTTTCAATGTTGATGATGTGCATTGATTAGAAAAAAAAGAATGAAGATTATAGCAAGCAGAAAAATAGTTGTTACATTTCCACTATTTGATTACTCAGTTAATTAATAGATTATTTGATTACCGTATTTTTTTCGGACTATAAGGCACACTTAAAAAAAAATTTTTTTTCAAAACTCGACAGTGCGCCTTATAACCCGGTATGCCTAACGTAAGGAATCATTTTGGTTGAGCTTACCCACCTCGAAGCTATTTTATTTGGTACATGGTGTAATGATAAGTGTGACCAGTAGATGGCAGTCTAACATAAGAGATAAGTTTAGGCTGCACCATGATGGGTCTCAAGTAAACAACACCAAAATTTTAAATGATCCGTTAAAAATATAGAACATTACACACGGCGCTCAAAAATCTATCAAAATGTTTTAGTACAAATTTGGTAAGCTATGAAGCCGCACCGCTTGAAGTATTGTCGGCGCATTAAACATACGAGTATTATTATGGTGTGTGTATAAGGTAAGACATATTATCTGGTGTTTTGTTTCACGATATTATGCAAAACTAAATGTTCTTACCTTCTGGTACCTGTTGATGAGTATTTGGGATATGCGTGAATCCTGAAAAATTGCGACACCATAGTTGATAAGATTCTTCTTTTCTTGTTATGTGACATTCATCTTCCGCTGTTGCCATTTCTAATATAAAGTAGTGTAAAGTTCTTACTTATATCTGTCAGTAAACTCGCCATGAAAGTGCTAAAACATACCGGTGTAGTGAGTTTACATTATTCACCCAAGGAACTTTCGTTATTAGAGTTCCGATCGGACGTTTTTTTCCGGATGAGGAGATGCTGCTCCGTTATTGATTGAAGTAAAGTCTGAATGTCATTAGAACAGTTAGCTCCATCTTTTGACACTTCTTCCACACCCGTCCTTGCACGCTACACCGCTACAACAAAGATGACGGGGAGAAGACGCTGCCGAAGGTAAGCCACGTAAATAAGACCGCCCACAAAACGGCGCATCCTGAAGCCACTGTCAGAAAGCGGCTTGAAGATGATCTGTAAAACATAATCTATGCAACATTTTGACCAAAGAACCACCATTACATGTTATGTAGACCACAAGGAAGTGTTTTACATTTGGAAAAAATGATAATAATATGGCTCCTTTGATGCGCCCTATAATCCGGTGCGCCTAATATATGAAAAAAGATCAAAAATAGACCATTCATCGGCAGTGCGCCTTATAATCCGGTGCGCCCTATGGTCCGGAAAATACAGTGCTAAAATAATCGATAGCTATCTATGTTTCATCTCTTTTGTTATTACATCTTAAGGCATCTATTAGTACACACTTTCATTTGTGTCATCAAATCTACAAAATATCAATAATAATCCAGAAATTTTAATGAATAAATATTAAATAATGACAATAATCCCGCAAGCTATTTTACGGCAGGGGTGTCAAACTTGTTTATTTAGGGCCACGTCACATTTATGGCTGCCCTCAAAAGGCTGCTTTTAAAAGTGAATATACATTATATTATTACACTACGGTCGTCCTTTGCCATATCGCTCTTTAAATATTGCGGCTTCACCAGATTTATTCAGGATATTTTCTTTTCAAAGCATCTTCTACAATTCTATAGTCCTAAATTAAGCATTTTCAAGCATATGCATGGCTAAATGAATAAAAAAATATCAATACTACAGTAATGATGGCCACTAGAGAAGCCCAAACAAATCTGAGCGTGCTGTTAAGTATCGTGGCCACTGATTGGCTCAGCCTCAGACAGCATTACTATATTGGTTTAAAAGAGTGTAAAGATGACTAAAGGGTGTTATTGTATGGGTAGAGGGCTCTTATAATGATGAAACATGTATTTAGAAGTTTTTATGTTCTAGTTTATCGCAATCATGTCATAATTATCCCCTCAATTACCCCCAAAAATGGATTAACTCGCTGGAATATAAAGACAATATAACATACATCCATAAACGTGGATGCATATGCAAAAGTGCAATATATTTATCTGTACAGTAATCTATTTATTTGTATCTGCACCTTATTGCTTTTTTTATCCTGCACTACCATGAGCTAATGCAACGAAATTTCGTTCTTATCTGTACTGTAAAGTTCAAATTTGAATGACAATAAATAGGAAGTCTAAGTCTAAGTAACCAATTAACAGCGATAAACAAGGGAAGTTAGTTTGAATGCTGAGCCAACCGAATCCAAATTGCGCAACAAGTATATTTTTCTTATTATTTTGATTCGGACCAGATTACCGAACTGGACGTGTGAACAAAGCCTATATTGCCTTAAAACCATATTTCAATGGCCTCTTTTATTGGCTATAATCTCTTTTAAAAATGTATTTCATCAAGAGTGGAGTTTTACCTGATTTCTGACACTTCCACTGACAGATTGAAGGAACAAGACAACCTCGCATTGACAGACAGCCCAAGTGGGGGCAAAGCAAACGGAGGATATTTGTCTTCTCATTTTGCGGCCCCAGCCCTCGTATTTGCATGTCATTACTGAGCCGACACTTCACAAAGATAGCATTCATGCTTGCTGTCCCTCTCTTTCTCTCTCTTACTTTCTCATTTACGCCCCAACTGCAAAACCCAGCAACCCACAAGGTTATTAACTTTTTAGCGGATCCCCTCCTTCTCCTATGACGGGGGTCAGCAACCCGCGGCTCTCGAGCCTCTTTAGTGCAGCCCTAGTGGCTCCCTGGAGCATTTTTAAAAAAGGATTGAAAATGGAAAAAGATGGGGGAAAGAAAATACTTTTTTTGTTTTAGTATGTTTTTTGTTTGAGGACAAACATGACACAAACCTTGCCAATTGTTAGAAAGCCCACTGTTTAATATGTTTGTGTGTATGCTTCACTGATGAGAGTATTTAGTGAACATCGTTTTCTCCTACTAATTTCGGCGGTTCTTGAACTCACCATAGTGTGGACTGTGACGCAACAGTTTGTTTACATGTGAAATCTTCCACTCCTTCTTTGTCTCATTTTGTCCACCAAAAGTTTCATGCTGTGCGTGAATGCACAAAGGTGAACTTTGTTGATGTTATTGACTAGTTGGAGTGCTAATCAGGCATATTTGATCACTGCATGACTGCAAGATAATCCATGCTAACATGCTATTTAGGCTAGCTGTATGTACATATTAGGGATGTCCCGATCCAGGTTTTTGCACTTCCGATCCGATACCGATATTGTTTTTGCACTTCCGATCCGATACCGATGCTGACCGATACAGGCCTATCCGAGCATGTATTAAAGTTTAAAGTTATTTAGCCTACTTAGTTGTGAGAATCATGTTGAAAAGGGTTTTAGTACTCTTGATAACAACTAGCCAGCTGAATTAGGGGAGTTTGAATAATACACAATGGTTGGTAACAAGAAACTGACCTGTTTATTCAAGGATAAACACAAAATAGACAAAATTATACATGACAAACAGAAATGGCATCATTGAAACAAGGGCTGGGCGATATGGCCTTTTTTTAATATTGCGATATTTTAAGGCCATATTGCGATACACATTATATATCTCGATATTTTGCCTTAGCCTTGAATGAACACTTGATGCATATAATCACAGCAATATGATGATTCTATGTGTTTTGATTGATTGATTGAGACTTTTATTAGTAAGTTGCACAGTGAAGTACATATTCCGTACAATTGACCACTAAATGGTAACACCCGAATAAGTTTTTCAACTTGTTTAAGTCGGGGTCCACTTAAATTGATTCATGATATACTATCAGATATATACTATCATCATAATACAGTCATCACACAAGATAATCACATTGAATTATTTACATTATTTATAATCCAGGGTGTGGAGGGGGGCGCCGGATGTAAGTGTCAAAAAGACAGCCAAAAGAGTTTGATATGAGAATAAATCTAAAGTTAAAATATAGGGTAGAAATGCATCCATTTGCAGGAAATGTAGTCTTGATTTTCAACATTTTCTTTTAAGGCTTGCATGTCTACATTAAAACATTCTTCTTCATACTGCATTGATATATGCTACTTTTAAACTTTCATGCAGAGAAGGAAATCACAACTAAAAAAAATCACTAATTGTTTCATACGGTGTTGATGTGTAAATTTTTGCCTCGGCATTTTGATGGTGTGGACGTGTGGCACCGAACGGAGATAAGCGTCTCGACAGACATTATAATATTTGAACAATGATGACGAAAACTGTTTTCTCTGTCGTGTCGGTGTGTCGAAAATTGTTATGCGCTTATTTTTTTATTTGATTTTGTGCGTGGCATATAATTGCTATGCGCAGAGGACGTTTAAACAGTGCGCAATTGCACAAGCGCGCACCTTAGAGAGAACGTTGGTCACACGGCTGCGCTAGCATCACAGCTAATGTTAGCCATGCTGCTACCTCTCTGCTCGGGGAGGGCTTATACGTATGTGACGTATGACGTGACAGTATGTGACGTGTGTAAGAAGGTGCGCTTGCTGTCTGTGAGAAGCACAGACACAGAAAAGAGTGAGAAGAGCCTGTCGTGTAATGCCAGCAGCTGAAAGCAACTGCGTTAGAATTCACAGACGTGTGGATGTGTTGAAGGTGTGCTGGAAAATGCGGAACGGAAATTATAGGGAGCAGCAGAAAAGTGGAATGTACTATTTAAATAGGTGCGTTGGAAAACACGGAGCAGAGTTGTTTTTTTTAACTGGATCTGGATCGGCATTTTCCCATGCCTTGCCGATACGCATTTTTTTTGCAAATATCGGCGGCCGATCCGATCCAAATATCGGATCGGGACATCCCTAGTACATATCGCATCATTATGCCTCATTTGTAGCTATATTTGAGCTCATTTAATATCCTTTACTTTTATCCTCTTTGTATATAATTTAGTTTTGCATGTCTCATGACACATTATCTGTTTGTAATATTGGATGCATTTCAGATAGTTGTTTGTGTGCCATGTTGTTCCAGACCACAGCAAACATTACCCAGCTTGCCAAAGATTGTAATAAATCCATCAAAAGAAGACAGCCTGCTATTTCCTTTAACTTGGACACAAACATCTATACCTTTGGCCATTGAAAGCCAGTAACTTCCAGGAGTGATCTCACCTTCTGTTTTACTAATGGTTTCTGATGTTGTAAAAAAGTGTAGAATAAATATTAAATTTCAATATTTCTGTCAACGAAGATTTGCTTTAGCCTGCGACACATATTCATTTTGATAGTAGGCTAATATAGACACTTACATCATGTGTTGCCTTCATTATAAGACTTATATACGGCTTTTCATTTTTTGCGGCTCCAGACAGGTTAGTTTTTTGTATTTTTGGTCCAATATGGCTCTTTCAACATTTTGGGTTGCCGACCCCTGGCCTATGAGTACTTTTCATGAATGGCTACAGACAAGTGATTACATTTACACTTGCATTAAGAGCAAGTAAGTATAATCAGCCACTATGCACACGGTACAAATGTCTGTATTACCTCATACATTGTGGGTATTATTTACTGTACCTGATCACATGGGGTTCCACATGAGCCAGACCGAAATCATTTGGGTGACATATATCCTTGCTCTTTGTTCATTGGTCGAACAAATTAATAATCAGTGTTGTTGTACCATATGAGGATATGTAACGGATGGAAATATTTTTGAAGTAATCAAAGAGGTGTAGGGCTTTTACGGCACTCTTTTAAAAAGACAAAAGGGAAGGAACTTGGAAGCCAGCGTGCTGACTCCATTCATTCAACTCACATCACATTCGACCTCCTAAGATGTCATCCTTGCGCCAACACTCAGACATGACTAGTCAACAAATATTCAAACTGTTACACTACTCTCATCAGTGCAGTAATATTTAACAAACGAGCAACTGAAACCAACTCCTACTTTGTACTACTTCTCCATGAAGGCTGTTTTGCCTGGGCGGTCGCAGTGTGTGAAATCCTATGGCGCCGTAGGTGGTCAAAGAGATGTGTCATGTTGCCATTGTATTTTACAAATCCTACAAACAGTGAGCGACTTATTAGAAACATCTCTGTATTTGCAAAAGCCAGAGTGTTTCCACACAATGGACCGCAATGGCGTCTTTTTCATCTTTTGTTTGCCTGCTTCTCTTCCGGTATCCGCCATGCTTGATTTGATGCCTGATAGCGCCTGGTGATGACATCACAGACAGGCAACTAACTCACGTCAAGTTTACATTTATATTCATTTAAAAATGCTAAAAACAATTGTATATAAAGTCTGCCATTCTCAAAGCCAATGTTTTCTTTTCTAGTATCGCTAAAATTGATCAATTGCCTTTTAAATCGATGTTAGATCGATGACACATCTTCTGAAAGACCAAATAGCAGAGCACAGATCGACTTACTTGAATTTAAGGAATATAAATTGATATATCAATCAATTGTTACACCTCTAGTATTTTTCATATCATTACATCCCTAATGTGGCGAAGTTGGTAGAGTGGCCGTGCCAGCAATCGGAGGGTTGCTGGTTACTGGGGTTCAATCCCCACCTTCTACCATCCTAGTCACGTCCGTTGTGTCCTTGGGCAAGACACTTCACCCTTGCTCCTGATGGCTGCTGATTAGCGCCTTGCATGGCAGCTCCCGCCATCAGTGTGTGAATGTGTGTGTGAATGGGTGAATGTAGAAATACTGTCAAAGCGCTTTGAGTACCTTGAAGGTAGAAAAGCGCTATACAAGTATAACCCATTTATCATTATTTATTTATAATACCGTATTTTCCAGACTATAAGGCGCACTTAAAATCCTTTTTTCCCTTAAAACTCGACAGTGCGCCTTATAACCCAGTGCGCCTAATGTAAGGAATAAGTTTGATTGAGCTTACCGATCTCAAAGCTATTTTATTTAGTACATAGTGTAATGATAAGTGTGACCAATAGATGGCAGTCAAACATAGGAGATAAGTGTATATTGCCACTATGATGGCAATATGTCTCAAGTAAACAATACCAACATTTTAAATGTTCCATTGAAAATATAGAACATTACACAAGGCAAAAAGGGACAAGCGGTAGAAAATGGATGGATGGATACACAAGGCGCTCAAAAATCTATCAAAATGTTTTAGTACGACTTTGGTAAGCTATGAAGCCGCACCGCTAGAAGGATTGTCGGCGCATTAAACATACGAGTATTATTATGGTGTGTGTATAAGGTAATATATATTATCTGGCGTTTTGTTTCGCAATATTAGGCAAAAGCAACTTTTTATCTTCTGGTACCTGCTGATCTGTATTTGGGATCTGCATAAATCCTGAAAAATTATGCACGTCCGTGCCGACGTTGTAGTTGATAGGATTCTTCTTTTCCTCTATCTTCTTGTTATGTGACATTCATCCTCCGCTGTTGCCATTTCTAATATAAAGTAGTGTAAAGTTCTTACTTATATCTGTCAGTAAACTCGCCATGAAAGCGCTAAAACATACCGGCGTAGTGAGTTTACAATATTCACCCAAGGAACTTTAGTTATTAGAGTCCCGTTTTTTCACGGGACACATTTCTGATGTTGTTGTTTCCGGATGAGGAGATGCTGCTCCGTTATTGATTTCAGTAAAGTCTGAATGTCATTAAAACAGCTCCATCTTTTGACACTTCTTCCACTCCCGTCCTTGCACGCTATACCGCTACGACAAAGATGACGGGGAGAAGACGCTGCCGAAGGTGAGCCAGGTAAATAAGACCGCCCACAAAACGGCGCATCCGGAAGCGACTGTCAGAAAGCGGCTTGAAGATGATCTGTTAAACATAATCCATGCAACATTTTGACCAAAGAACCACCATTACACGTTATGTAGACCACAAGGAAGTGTTTCCCATTTAGAATTTTTTTTAAATAATATTCACCTTGAATACTTCTGTGCGCCCTATGGTCCGTAAAATACGGTACGCTGTATATGCCAGGATGCACATGACTCAAATCTGCATTCAAAATATATTTAAAATATTAGGTTTTTGTGTTTCCTATTTGTCTCATAGCTGTGTTCCACCATCTTAAAAAAACTGTACTGAAAATAAATATAGGTCACAAATTAAAGGGAAGCCTTGAAAAAAAAAAACATAAGTCCTTCACTTGCAGGGCAAATGGGGTCACTGATTAGTGTGAGTCATAAAACTATAGCCTTCAGCTGTGCATTCCCACATGAATCGATTAGGAAACACTATGAACTGTGCTACATTTAGACTGTTTATGAGCTCCACTACAACAGCAAGTCACCACCAGATTGTAGGTTAGTAGGACTCATGGACTAATTACCTCTGGGTCACCCACCCCTGTTCCAGTCTATAACTCTCTCATAGGCCAAGCTGAGCTACTGGGTATTTGGTGTCCTATCTTGAAAATACATCTCAGTTCAGCCAAAATTAGCCAACATCAAGGGCAGTAATAAGGCCATCATCAAGGATTCCCAAATGATGCTGAGAGTTTGGCTGTGGTATGATGGCTTCAGCATTGCAATTATGCAAAGAATTGAATTTAGGTTGGCAAAAAAGTCTGCTTGTTCTATGATTGTATTCATTATTTAGATTTCTCCACCAGTAAGGTGTCAAGGACTTAAACTTAGACTTAGACAAACTTTATTGACCCACAAGGGAAATTGTTCCACACAGTAGCTCAGTTTCAAAGGATGGAAAGGGTAATGCAGGTATTAAGTAGACTAAAAATTTACCATAGTAGAAATATAAAATATATGTAATATTTACATATTATATATGCAGTATATAATATATACTGATATATTATATTATTATATATAAAAATATATAATATACATAATATATAACAAATCCCAATTACCATGTACAAAATTACAGTATATGTAACACCTGCAGCGAAAAAAAGCAAAAAAAAGGGCAGCATAAAATAGAGAGTATGTATGTTTTAGTGTTGTAACGAAACCAATATTTTGGTACCGGTACCGGCCCTAAAATTATTTTGATACTTTCCGGTACTTTTCTAAATAAAGGGGACCACAAAAAATTGCATTATTGGCTTTATTTTAACAAAAAATCTTAGAGTACAATAAACATATGTTTCTTATTGCAGTTAAGTCCTTAAATAAAATAGTGAACATACAAGACAACTTGTCTTTTAATAGTAAGTAAACAAACAAAGGCTCCTAATTTAGTCTGCTGACATATGCAGTAACATATTGTGTCATTTATCATTCTATTATTTTGTCAACATTATTAAGGACAAGTGGTAGAAAATGAATTATTAATCTACTTGTTCATTTACTTTAATATCTGCTTACTTTCTCTTTTAACATGTTCTATCTACACTCCTGTTAAAATGTAACAATCACTTATTCTTCTGTTGTTTGATATTTTACATTCGTTTTGGATGATACCACAAATTTGGGTATCAATCCCATACCAAGTACCGGTAGTTACAGGATCATACATTGGTCATATTCAAAGTCCTCATGTGTCCAGGGACATATTTCCTGAGTTTATAAACTTAATATAAATTTTTTTTTAAAAAGAAAGAAGATGTTGTGATGCCAAAAAATATTGACGTAATCATAGTAGTATCGACTCGATACGTGCCTGTACTTGATATCATTACAGTGGATGTCAGGTGTAGATCCACCAATGGTGTTTGTTTACATTTTGACGCCGGTGAGCTACGGTGTGTAGTGAAACATGTTTAGCTATTCCTCGTCCTGCAGGGATGATACTTGTAAGAAACTTACTTTATTTGTCGCCATGGAGACCAGGATTAGTGACTTAGAAGTCGTTAAAACACTGCCAACGGCAGATGGATGTTAGCCACTAGCTAGCCATGTCTTAAAGCACCTCTTCCTGAGGGCGTTTCAGTGTTATAACTTCACCTTTATCGTTAGTTTTTAAGCCAAAATGCGTCCGTTCTCCCTTTTCTGTCTACACACTGTGTCTGCTTGTAAGTACTCCGTGATTGTGTTGCCGAACATGCTCGTACGAGGCGAAAATGATTCATTAGTATCGCGGTACTATACTGATACCGGAATACCGTACAACCATAGTATTTTTATATACACAAACTTTGCCCCCAGCGTCATGTTTGCAGAAAAAAGTGGTGAACTACGTGAAAATACCATGCTGATGTTAAAATACATAGTGTTCTTTTAGAAAATAATTTTACTCAGGATGGCGTGCTTCTCCGCTTTTAACCATGAGCTTGTAAAGACAAATACAGTCAGTCATAAAAGTTTATTAAAGAGGCAAGATGCTATAATTTTGGTGTATGTGATGTAATGCAGTGCCGGTATTTGAGTCCAAGCAAGACCAAAAGAGAACGTTTCTTCGGCAAGTTTGTTGTTTCGGACTTCTAATGAGAGATGATTGGAAGTATAGACAGAAATACATCTATTTGTCTTCACGTGACGCCCTAATAATCGATCTGCATGTGATCTGAGCCACTGAAGGTTGAGTATTGGCCAGATATCACCTGCATGAGATGGATTATGTGTGATATCAGCGAGACAGTGAATGAGGATGTACGGGAAAGGAATGCAAAGGTTTATGGAGGGAGAGATGAAAGGGGGGAAAAAAATGGAGAAAGGGCTGTCAGGGATAATGGAGTAGTAGCATTTATCAGAGTGCGGATCTCCATGTGGGAAGGAGGGAACACAGACAGAGGGAGGCAAGGACAGAGGATTTAAGGACTGAGGGAGGGCACCATGCATGATGGGTGAGCGAACAAGGCATAGGTCAGCCATCGCTCCACTGAGGCTTTTCTCAAGCTGAACACTCACATTACAAATAAGCATCACCTCTCATAAGTTCTTACAAGTACAAATTAGGCTTGAATAATTATACTGTTTCATTCTCAGGTTTTTATTATTTTTGTCTGAAAAATACCCAAAGTGATGCATTTCCACATCGGGAAGCGTGATTTGTGTCGACTTATTTTGGTCATTGCAAGTATTTTCACGATGAAATGCTTTACATACTCACAATTAAAAATATCTGTCTGCAATTGAAATTAAAAATGGTTTATTATTGCCAACCAGAGTGGCTGGTTTGGGTACACACAGTTGTTTATTGCAGCCAATTTGTTCCAGGTCCTGAGTTCGATCCCAGGCTTGGGGTCTTCCTGTGTGGAGTTTGCATGTTCTCCCCGTGACTGCGTGGGTTCCCTCCGGGTACTCCGGCTTCCTCCCACCTCCAAAGACATGCACCTGGGGATAGGTTGATTGGCAACACTAAATGGACCCAAGTGTGTGAATGTTGTCTGTCTATCTGTGTTAGTTAGCCCTGCGATGAGGTGGCGACTTGTCCAGGGTGTACCCCACCTACTGCCTGAATGCAGTTGAGATAGGCTCCAGCACCCCCCGCCACCCCGAAAGGGACAAGCGGTAGAAAATGTATGGATAGATGCATACTTGCCAACCCTCCCGGATTTTCCGGGAGACTCCCGAAATTCAGCGCCTCTCCCGAAAATCTCCCGAAATTCATGCGGAGCTGGAGGCCACGCCCCCTCCAGTTCCATGCGGACCTGAGTCCGCTTTCCCACAATACAAACAACGTGCCTGCCCAATCATTATAACTGTAGAATGATCGAGGGCGAGTTCTTGGTTTCTTATGTGGGTTTATTGTTAGGCAGTTTCATTAACGTCCTCCCAGCGCGGTAACAACACACAACAACAACAGTCACGTTTTCGTCTACCGTAAAGCAGTTCGTCTGCCGTAAACAGCAATGTTGTGACACTCTTAAACAGGATAATACTGCCATCTGGTGCATTTGATGAAAACACTTTTGTGCATGCCACACAGCAATGCATCATCAGAGAGGATGTTCAGCATGGTTAGAAAAATAGTGACAGAGAATAGAACAAGGATGGACAATTCAACCTTTAACTCAACAGTGAGTAGATGAGTGTTATGTGTGTGTATATGTGTAAATAAATGAACACTGAAATTCAAGTATTTCTTTTATTTTTATATATATATATATATATATATATATATATATATATATATATATATATATATATATATATATATATATATATATATATATATATATATATAAAATATAAAATAAATATATATTTATAGCTAGAATTCACTGAAAGTCAAGTATTTCTTATATATATATATCCATCCATCCATTTTCTACCGCTTATTCCCTTCGGATATGTGTGTATATATATATGTATATATATATATATATGTATATATATATATATATATATATATATATATATATATATACTGTATATATGTGTATATATATATATATATGTGTATATATATATATATATATATATGTGTATATATATATATGTATATACCGTATTTTCCGCACTATAAGGCGCACCGGATTATTAGCCGCACCTTCTATGAATTACATATTTCATAATTTTGTCCACCAATAAGCCGCCCCGGACTAAAAGCCGCGCCTACGCTGCGCTAAAGTGAATGTCAAAAAAACGCTGCGCTAAAGTGAATGTCAAAAAAACAGTCAGATAGTTCAGTCAAACTTTAATAATATATTGAAAACCAGCGTTCTAACAACTCTGTCCCAAAATGTACGCAAATGTGCAATCACAAACATAGTAAAATTCAAAATGGTGTAGAGCAATAAATAGCAACATAATGTTGCTCGAACGTTAATGTCACAACACACAAAATAAACATAGCGCTCACCTTCTGAAGTTATTCTTCATTCGTAAATCCTTCGAATTCTTCGTCTTCGGTGTCCGAATTGAAAAGTTGCGCAAGCGTGGGATCCAAAAATGGCCGGTTCCGTCTCGTAGAAGTCATCGGGAGTCAGTGTCGCTGTTGTTGTGCAGCAGTTCTGTGAATCCTGCCTTCCGGAAAGCTCGGACCACAGTTGTGACCGAAACTATCTGCCCAGGCATTTACGATCCACTGGCAGATGTTGGCGTATGTCGACCGGCGCTATCTGCCCGTCTTAGTGAAGGTGTGTTCGCCTTCGGAGCTGTGTGAAAAAAGCCACCCGGCCTCTTCGCGTAAACTTCCCTTAACCACTCGCTCATCTTTTCTTCATCCATCCATCCCTTCGAGTTAGCTTTTATGATGACGCCGGCTGGAAAGGTCTCTTTTGGATGGGTGGAAGTTAGCATGGCAAGCTAGAACCACAGTGAAGGATGACTCCTCATTCCCTGTGGTGCGAATATTCACCGTACGTGCTCCCGTTCCACAGTGCAGTTCACAGGAATATCAGTTGCTGTGAAATACGGTAGTAATCCGTGTGCGGATGGAGAGATTGCGTCTTTTTATGATCCGGATCCTTGTCGCGTAGTAGGAGCCATTTTGTGGTCTTTACAGATGTAAACAGGAAATGAAACGTACGGTGATATCCGCGCGTTTTTTCTTCTTCTTCCGGGGGCGGGTGAAGCGCTTCCTGTTCTATGGGGGCGGGTGCTTTCCTTGGCGGTTGCTTGCGTAGAAGAAGAAGCGCTTCCTGTTCTACCGGGAAAAAAGATGGCGGCTGTTTACCGAAGTTGCGAGACCGAAACTTTATGAAAATGAATCGTAATAAAGCGCACCGGGTTATTAGGCGCACTGTCAGCTTTTGAGAAAAATTGTGGTTTTTAGGTGCGCCTTATAGTGCGGAAAATACGGTATATATATATGTGTATATATATATGTATATATATATATATATGTGTGTATATATATATATGTATATATATGTGTATATATATGTGTGTATATATATATATATGTATGTATTTATATATATATATATGTATGTATTTATATATATATATATGTATGTATTTATATATATATATGTATGTATCTATATATATGTATGTATATATATATGTATGTATATATATATATGTATATATATATATATGTATATATATATATATGTATGTATATATATATATATATGTATGTATGTATGTATGTATGTATGTATGTGTATATATATATATATATGAAATACTTGACTTGGTGAATTCTAGCTGTAAATATACTCCTCCCCTCTTAACCACGCCCCACGCCCCCCGCCCCCACCCCCACCTCCCGAAATTGGAGGTCTCAAGGTTGGCAAGTATGGATAGATGGCACATCTCAGTGATGCATATTTTCATAGTTAGACCGTTAAAAACAAGGTTTAAGGCTTTTTGAACATATTTAAAGTCCTCTAAATGTAAAGCAACAGCCATATAGTCATTTTCACACTCAAACTAGTAGCCTTGAGTGTGTTCTACGGTAGCCCAGAGGTTCATTCATCGGCGGTCCCTCGAAGCGAGTATGACGGTCCTCCTGGTAGGGGGTATCACTTTATGGAGGCTGCCTGTGCGTGACTTTGTTTAACGTGGGGAGACTGGTGCACAGACAGTCACCACACCATCCTTAAAAGATCCGGGTCAGGGTCCAGTGGCACGACTTCGGACCCTTTTCTGCTGCAGCCTTCATCCGCCATCCCAGCCGTTTTGACGCTCCATAGGGTTAGCAGTCATCCTCCGCCTGTTCCACCGTTGAGGTCTTGGGTTGTTAAATCCCCATAACTGGGCCCACATGGATGTGGGGCTACCTTCTTCCGCCATCGCAGCCGTTGTGGTGGTTCATACATCTACCGTCTTCCGCCTGCTCCGCCGCTGAGGTCTTCGCCGTATCCCTGGCTTGGGAGCAGTCAGGTACTAGGCCTTTGCCAAAGGCCACCTGGGGTAACAGTAGTAAAGGGGTTAACCTCCTAGTGCCCCAAGACCCCATAGAGGAGCCTCCACTGCCGGATGCACTTTAACGTCATGCCTAGGACCAGGCCATTACAACACGGCCACTATGTGAAAATACTTTGTCACATCCTGGGTAATTACTCTAAATTAGAAATGAGCATAGGTGCTGAAGCCACAGACAAGTGTTTTTCTGCGAAGAATTTGGTGAACTTGACAGTTGCAGCTACGACCATTAGCTGTGTTGTTAGCATTGCATGTCCAGCGTTGTCATTCCATGGCAAAGGCTTACCAGTGTCACGTGAAGCCAATGATGTTAAAGATAGAGTGCGCCAACAGAGTTCATCTCCATTTAGCATTGCCAACAGCTTCTGATAGCTGGTGCAGTACGGCCCCATACCTCGGTGGATCCCCGGTGATAGGGAGTGGGAGGGGAATCATTTTGAAATGCGGTCTGCTGAAAAACGATGGAAAGCGCCACTCTACATATCAACTGACACTGTGGTCAAAGTTGGATTTGCCACAAATCACATTTCAAGATGCCATCTGGTGTCTAAAGCCCCGCACCCCATTTTGTCAAGTAAGTAAGGTAAACCGTGACGAATGGGGCCATATGAATCCCCTTCCTACTGTAGCAATAGGTGGTATGCCAGTAATGTCTCATATCTTGTCTTTGGGCATCACTCAGGCCAAAGTCTGACCAATGTGTTACTGATGAAGCTGGAGTGGAAGATGAAGTGCATCAAAAAGTTGTTTTACAAAAAGTTGTTCAACCTGATGCATTAGTGCCAAGATTGGCCGTTGTGTTGTTGTTAGGAGTGTTCACCCTTATATCGAAAACACATTTTTATTGATTGCCACAACATAGTAAAAACATAAGACAATTACTACACTGTATGTAATGCATACAGAACATAATTAAAGACTTAATTGAACACAGTTTATGACAAAAATATGTAGAAAAGGCTTTAAAAAATAAAATTCAAAAATCCGCTATGTAGGGCCTCAATATTTAACCTCTTAAGGCCCAAGCTGTTTGTTTACATGTTTTTTTTTTATTTCTCTTTGCTATTTGGGCTTATTGGACCCTAATTAGAATAAAAACAAAAAATAATTTTTTGATATGATGTACTTAGTCCATAAGTACACAAACGTGTACTTCAAGTGTAGTGACATGCTAATTTTTATTTTTACACTTTTTTTTTTCCAAATTCCATTGTATGTTATACTCTTCTGACACCACTAGATAGCAGTATAAGTGTCCATATGTCGGCATAAGACCCCAATTCAGTAGTGTACACAATTTTGGAAATAAGAGCTAAAAGGTGCTGTCCACGCATGTGGCCACTAAGGCCTTTAGAGATGTTAAAGCACAAGTTGTACTGTGAGCAACACATTACCGCCTGATAATTTGTCTAATATCCATCTATTCATTTTCTACCGCTTGTCCCTTTCGGGGTCACGGGGGATGCTGGATCCTATCTCAGCTGCATTCGTGCGGAAGGCGGGGTACACTCTGGACAAGTCGCCACCTCATCCCAGGGCCAACACAGATAGACAACATTCAATCAATCAATCAATGTTTATTTATATAGCCCTAAATCACAAGTGTCTCAAAGGGCTGCACAAGCCACAACGACATCCTCGGTACAAAGCCCACATTCACACACATTCACACAATGTGGCCAATTTAGTGTTGCCAATCAACCTATCCCCAGGTGCATGTCTTTGGAGGTGGGAGGAAGCCGGAGTACCCGGAGGGAACCCACGCAGTCTCGGGGAGAACATGCTAACTCCACACAGAAAGATCCCAAGCCAGATATTTCCGCTAATATTTTAGTAATCAGATATTCTACTGAACATTCCTTTGATTAATCAAGTAATGGAATCAAACATTTTTTTGTTTGGTTAAGTTAGCGCTTAACTTTTCTTTGGCCGCAAGCTGACAGTAATATCGGGCTTTTTCAAATAAACGATTCATCGAGGCAGAGAAAAATCCTCAATAATTTTTTGTAATCAAAGTCTTTCACTTACTCGAGGAATCTTTTTTTTTTGTTTTTTTTAAATGTGTAACTCTGATAAAAGAAATACACTAAAAGCAAATGTCCACTGCAGAGGACGCTGGTTTTCAGGAGTATCCGCAGGGTGGTGCAGGTGGACACGACGACGATAAATTCAGTGCTTTGAGAAAAGAGACATGCTGAGAGGCAGTCCAGGAATGTGGATGATTGAATGAAAGAAGGGTTGGGGATGCTGTGTGTGTGTGTGTGTGTGTGTGTGTGTGTGTGTGTGTGTGTGTGTGTGTGTGTGTGTGTGTGTGTGTGTGTGTGTGTGTGTGCCGGGGTGTATTTTCCCAGACTTCTCAGTCTTCCCTCTGTTTGACCCTGTTTTACGGCCCTTTTACAGGCCCTGCATACTGTAGCCATCGAGATTCTCCTCTCCAGGGCTCTGTTCCCCTCATCAACCTCAGCTCAGAACCTCAGGCAAGGTCAGCTGGCCTTTAACACTGACAGCCCCCCCCCATCTAATTCACAACAGATCAAATATGAGCCCCCACTTCCCCTTCTTTTTGCTTTACTTCGGCATCTGTTTGAGCCATGCGCACGCTCATTAATCAATGCGTGAGCCAGTGGATGTCTAGGAAAAGAAAGCGGAGGTTCAAATGAATTGTGCAGCTCTGGTTAATGTAGTGAAGGAAAATTTACAATAAACACTGCACAGTTTTTAAGGGACGCTTTTACTTTTTTAATATCTTCAACTCTAAATAGAGATGTCTGATAATGGCTTTTTTGCCGATATTCCGATATTGTCCATCTCTTAATTACCGATTCCGATATCAACCGATGCCGATATATACAGTCATGGAATGAACACATTATTATGCCTAATTTTGTTGTGATGCCCCGCTGGATGCATTAAACAATGTAACAAGGTTATCCAAAATAAATCAACTCAAGTTATGGAAAAAAATGCCAACATGGCACTGCCATATTTATTATTGAAGTCACAAAGTGCATTATTTTTTTTTAACATGCCTCAAATCAGCAGCTTGGAATTTGGGACATGCTCTCCCTGAGAGAGCATGAGGAGGTTGAGGTGGGCGGGGTTGAGGTGGGGGGGTAGGGGGTAGCGGGGGGTGTATATTGTAGCGTCCCGGAAGAGTTAGTGCTGCAAAGGGTTCTGGGTATTTGTTCTGTTGTGTTTATGTTGTGTTACGGTGCGGATGTTCTCCCGAAATGTGTTTGTCATTGTTGTTTGGTGTGGGTTCACAGTGTGGCGCATATTTGTAACAGTGTTAAAGTTGTTTGTACGGCCACCCTCAGTGTGACCTGTATGGCTATTGACCAAGTATGCTTGCATTCACTTGTGTGTGTGAAAAGCCGTAGATATTATGTGATTGGGCCGGCACGCAAAGGAAGTGCCTTTAAGGTTTATTGGCACTCTGTACTTCTCCCTACGTCCGTGTACACAGCGATGTTTTAAAAAATCATACATTTTACTTTTTGAAACCGATACCGATTATTTCCGATATTACATTTTAAAGCATTTATTGGCCGATAATATCGGCAGTCCGATATCATCGGACATCTCTACTCATCAACCCTTATGTGATAGAGATAAAGTGCATCACTTGCATGGAGCACAAACAAGCAGTGCACATTAAATAAAGCATCTCAGTGTCTTTCTCTGCACTTTTGTGATACTTGACAACTTCATGATTAGGCTTGGGCATCGAACATGGAACATCGATGGGAATCGGAACTAACATTCCGATTATTATTATTATCTATTATTTATATATATATTTTTTAATTCGATTCCTAGTTTCAATGTGCGACCGGAAGTGAATTCAATCAATCAGTCAATCAAAGTTTATTTACATAGCCCTTAATCACAAGTGTCTCAAAGGGCTGCACAAGTCGCAAAGACATTCTCGGCTCAGATCCCACATTAGGGCAAGAAAAAACTCAACCCAATGGGATACAATGAGAAACACCCTCCCCCCGGGCGACTGGTGCAATGGACGTCGAGTGGATCTAGTTAATAGTGTGAGAGTAGGGTCCATAGTGGGGCCTGCAGGGGATAATCTTGAATGGAGACAAGTCAACAGTGCAGAGACGTCCCCAACTGATGCACAGATGAGTGGTCCACCCCGGGTCCTGACTTTGAACAGCTAGCGCGTCATCTGTGGTCACCTAATGACCTCTCCACGCTGGAGAGGGGGGGAAGAGCAGAAAAGAGACGGCAGATCAACTGGTCTAAAAGGGGGGGTCTATTTAAAGGCTAGCGTATACAAATTCGTTTTAATTATTGAATTAATGAATATATCTGTGTTGGCCCTGCGATGAGTGTCGACTTGTCCAGGGTGTACCCCGCCTTCCGCCCGATTGTAGCTGAGATAGGCTCCAGCGCCCCCCGCGACCCCAAAGGGAATAAGCGGTAGAAAATGGATGGATGGATGGAATTGAAGTGAATTATATTTATATAGCGCTTTTTCTCTAGTGACTCAAAGCGCTTTACATAGTGAAATCAATTATCTACATCTTTAAGCTACATTCAAACCAGTGTGGGTGGCACTAGGAGCAGGTGGCTAAAGTGTTTTGCCCATGGACACAACAGATGTGACGAGGATGGTGGAAGCGGTAATTGAACCTGGAACACTCAAGTTGCTGGCACGGCCTCTCTACCAACCGAGCCAGGCCGGAAAAAATTGCCGCTAAAAACAAAGAAGAAATAGAACAATAAAGAAAAATAGACAGGAAATAGCTTCCGCTAACGAAAAACAAATAGCGCCGCCAATATAGAAGAGATAGCCGCAGTCAACGAAGAAGAAATAGCCACCAGCAATTAAGAAGAAATATCATGACCGTGTACCCCGGGAAGTCCTGTGGGGAGTGCTCAGAGAGTATGGGGTAACGGACTGTCTTATTGTGGCAGTTCGCTCCCTGTATGATCAGTGCCAGAGCTTGGTCCGCATTGCCGGCAGTAAGTCGGACACGTTTCCAGTGAGGGTTGGACTCCGCCAAGGCTGCCCTTTGTCACCGATTCTGTTCATAACCTTTATGGACAGAATTTCTAGGCGCAGTCAGGGCGTTGAGGGGATCTGGTTTGGTGGCTGCAGGATTAGGTCTCTGCTATTTGCAGATGATGTGGTCCTGATGGCTTCCTCTGGCCAAGATCTTCAGCTCTCGCTGGATCGGTTTGCAGCCGAGTGTGAAGCGACTGGGATGGGAATCAGCACCTCCAAGTCCGAGTCCATGGTTCTCTCCCGGAAAAGGGTGGAGTGCCATCTCCGGGTTGGGGAGGAGATCTTGCCCCAAGTGGAGGAGTTTAAGTACCTCGGAGTCTTGTTCACGAGTGGGGGAAGAGTGGATCGTGAGATCGACAGGCGGATCGGTGCGGCATCTTCAGTAATGCCGACGCTGTATCGATCCGTTGTGGTGAAGAAGGAGCTGAGCCGGAAGGCAAAGCTCTCGATTTACCGGTCGATCTACGTTCCCATCCTCACCTATGGTCATGAGCTTTGGGTCATGACCGAAAGGACAAGATCACGGGTACAAGCGGCCGAAATGAGTTTCCTCCGCCGAGTGGCGGGGCTCTCCCTTAGAGATAGGGTGAGAAGCTCTGTCATTCGGGGGGAGCTCAAAGTAAAGCCGCTGCTCCTCCACATCGAGAGGAGCCAGATGAGGTGGTTCGGGCATCTGGTCAGGATGCCACCCGAACGCCTCCCTAGGAAG
The DNA here is from genome assembly GCF_033978685.3 of Nerophis lumbriciformis. Classification (NCBI taxonomy): domain Eukaryota; kingdom Metazoa; phylum Chordata; class Actinopteri; order Syngnathiformes; family Syngnathidae; genus Nerophis; species Nerophis lumbriciformis. The sequence continues at coordinate 25,479,579 of NC_084561.2, read as the reverse complement.
GTGTTTCGAGCACGTCCGACCGGTAGGAGGCCACGGGGAAGACCCAGGACACGCTGGGAAGACTATCTCTCCCGGCTGGCCTGGGAACGCCTCGGGATCCCCCGGGAGGAGCTGGACGAAGTGGCTGGGGAGAGGGAAGTCTGGGCTTCCCTGCTTAAGCTGCTGCCCCCGCGACCCGACCTCGGATAAGCGGAAGAAGATGGATGGATGGGATGGATCATGAACCGCCAACAAAGACGAAATTGCCACCAGAAACGAAGAAGAAATAACCGCTAACGACGAAGAAGAAATAGGCACCTGAAATGAAGAGCAAATAGCCAGAGACAACGAAGAAGAAAATACTTGCCAAGAACGAAAAATAAAATAAATGCACTCAAAAAACAAGAAACAGTCGCCGCCAATGAAGAAGAAAGACACACTCAACTAAGAAGAATCAGCTGCCAGCAACAAAGAATAGCCACCAGCAATGGAGAAGAAATAGCCGCCTTCAACAAAGAAATAGCCTTTCTCAACAAACAAGAACTTGCCACCAACAACAAAGAAGCTGCCGCCCACGAAAAACAAATAGCGCCACCAATGAAGAAGAAACATCTGGCCCCAACGAAGAATAAATTGCCGTCAACTCAAATATCAGCATCAGACTAGGGTTGTACGGTATAACAGTATTAGTTTAGTACCGCGATACTACTGAATCATATTCGGTACTATACCGCCTCTAAAAAGTGCTGTTCCCCCCCACTGCTAATGACGCTGTACCTGAATGTAAACAAACGCCATGGCTGGATCTACACCTAACATCCACTGTAATGATACCAAGTACAAGAGTGTATCTAGTCGATACGACTATGATTAAATCGAAATATTTTAGCATCACAAAATCTTTTTTCATGTTTTTCAAGTTCATATTACGTTTATAAACTCAGGAAATATGTCCCTGGACACATGAGGACTTTGAAAATTACCAATGTATGATTCTGTAACGACTTGGTATCGGATTGATACCCAAATTAGTGCTATCATCTAAAACTAATGTAAAGTATCAAACAACAGAAGAACAAGTGATTATTACATTTTAACAGAAGTGTAGATAGAACATGTTAAAAGAGAAAGTAAGCAGATATTAAAGTAAATGAAAAAGTAGATTAATCATTAATTTTCTACCACTTGTCCTTAATAATATTGATAAAATAATAGAATGGAAAATGACACAATATGTTACTGCATACGTCAGCAGACTATATTAGGAACCTTTGTTTGCTTACTTACTAATAAAAGACACGTTGTCTTGTATGTTCACTATTTTATTTAAGGACAAACTTGTAATAAGAAACATATGTTTAATGTACCCTAAGATTTTTTGTTAAAATAAAGCCAATAATGCCATTTTTTGTGGTACCCTTTATTTAGAAAAGTATCGAAAAGTACCCAAAATTATCGAAATATTGTGATATTGGTACATCACATCAGACCGTCCAACACATCAACAACAGACTATGTGTAAATTGTTTTTCATGAAGAAACAATATTACAATACAATGAAGAAAAGAAAAAGTGATTATATAAATAAATAAAGGGAATATTGTTCAAAAGTCTCTTTCTAATTTTACCTTGAGCTGTTTTGTCAGTCAGACCAGGTTGTGAATATTTTCTTGGTTAGGCAAGCAGGTAAAAAAATAATATAATGTATATATTTAAATATAAAAAAATTAAATAGGATATTTCTGTCTCGTTAATAAAGGGGACAATTTATCCGAAAAAAAACCGGCCTCATTTAAACCGCGCAATCTTTTATGAGGACCCTCCCTATTTCACAATCAGTTCAAAATGGAAACAAGGAATCGAAATTGGAACTGAAATTGTTTAATTGCAAATGATGCCCAACCCTAAATAGGATGAATAATACCAACATATTCAACATTTCCAATCTCATGAAGTCGCCTTCATTCTGCACTGTCTCAATCGCCTGCTAGTTGTTGTTGAGTGTTACTCAAACACTCATGCTTACAATACACAGATATAAACTGTTCAAATAATCATACCGTACAGTACAGCAGTGTTTTTCAACCACTGTACCGGGCACACTAGTGTGCCGTGAGATACAGTCTGGTGTGCCGTGGGAGATGATCTAGTTTCACCTATTTGGATTAAATATATTTTTTGCAAACCAGTAATTATAGTCTGCAAATGATGTGTTGTTGTTGAGTGTCGGTGCTGTCTAGAGCTCGGCAGAGTAACCGTGTAATACTCTTCCATATCAGTAGGTGGCAGCCGGTAGCTAATAGCTTTGTAGATATCGGAAACAGCGGGAGGCAGCGTACAGATAAAAAGGTATCTAATGCTTAAACCAAAAATAAACAAAAGGTTAGTGCCCCTAAGAAAAGGCATTGAAGCCTAGGGAAGGCTATGCAGAACAAAAGTAAAACTGAACTGGCTACAAAGTAAACAAATACAGAGTGCTGGACGACAGCAAAGACTTACTGTGGAGCAAAGTACATCCGAACATGACATGACAATCAACAATGTCCCCACAAAGAAGGATAAAAACAACTGAAATATTCTTGATTGCTAAAACAAAGTAGATGCGGGAAATATCGCTCAAAGGAAGACATGAAACTGCTACAGGAAAATACCAACAAAACAGGAAAAAGCCACTAAAATAGGAGCGCAAGACAAGAACTAAAACACTACACACAGGAAAACAGCAAAAAACTCTAAATAAGTCAGGGCGTGATGTGACAGGTGGTGACAGTACACCTACTTTGAGACAAGAGCTGTATTGATGCATGCTTGGTTATGGTTTGAATTCATATCCAACAATTGCGACAACTAATTTTTACTGTCAACTGAGTTTCATTTTTTAATGATTTCTGCTGGTGGTGTGCCTCCGGATTTTTTCAATGCAAAAAATGTGCCTTGGCTCAAAAAAGGTTGAAAAACACTGCAGTACAGTACCCATCACCATGTTGCCTCCAGGGTCACACTTTTTAACCTACTGTAGGTGATTTTTGTGATGAATCGCAGCTGAGCGCAGTACTCAGCAGTGTATACATGAGTCCCGGCTCGGCTTATTTTACACCCACTCACTGAGTGTGTGCAGACAAATCCCCTAACTCCTTTCCTAAAGTAGAGGTTGCCTGTGGTCAGTGATCCGGGACCAGATTCACTGGAAATCACAGTGACCATGTTTCAGACAATAGTCAATTCAGCCTGGAGCAAAAATGTAACAAGATCCAGACATAAAAGGTCTTTCGAAAAATTGCACTCTGACATGTTAATGCAATGTGCTTGTACTGCGTTGACACTCTGGCAATGTGTTTCTACTTTGCATTTTGCTGTAGTATTAATATGAATACTACCTCCACTGATGATTCTGCATATAATTCATCTCCTCACAAGTCCACATTGTTTCCCCAGTGACCTCCCTTTGGAGAAGGAGTAAAAAAAACGTATTGCTCTGCACGCACATTTAACAAAATGAAGCATGGTTGGGAGGAAAAATATTTTCTCTCTTTAATACATTTCTGGAAAATATACGAAGAGCACATGTACTGCAGTAAATTTCCACAACTAGGGGATACTATCTCCATATCCTGCCTTAAATCAGGCCCGGTTGTGTGAGGGCTTCTTTTGTGGCACTTTGTGCAGAAATCAAAAACTCTAGGATTGAATCAGAACATAAATACACCTCAGTTGGGAGATGTCGCAAAATGTATTCAATAACGATGCAATAAAACAACACAAGGGGTTTTTTTAGTGAGTGAAAACTGTTTCCAAATGTGTTTGGGCCAACTTCAAACCAAAGGTGCAGCATGTTTGGCTAGTGCAGTGCTTCTCAAATAGATCCTGGGATGAGTCAAGGGACTTCCAGTATTGGCATATTGTTTCATTCTTGAACAGAACTTAAAGGGGAACATTATCACAATTTCAGAATGGTTAAAACCATTAAAAATCAGTTCCCAGTGGCTTATTATATTTTTCTAAGTTTTTTTTAAAAATTTTACCCATCACGCAATATCCCTAAAAAAAGCTTCAAAGTGCCTGATTTTAACCATCGTTATAAACACCCATCCATTTTCCTGTGACATCACATAGTGAATACAAACAAACATGGCGGAAAGAACAGCAAGCTATAGCGACATTAGCTCGGATTCAGACTCGGATTTCAGCGGCTTAAGCGATTCAACAGATTACGAATGTATTGAAACGGATGGTTGTAGTGTGAAGGCAGGTAGCGAAAACGAAATTGAAGAAGAAACTGAAGCTATTGAGCCATATCGGTTTGAACCGTATGCAAGCAAAACCGACGAAAACGACATGACAGCCAGCGACACGGGAGAAAGCGAGGACGAATTCGGCGATCGCCTTCTAACCAACGATTGGTATGTGTTTGTTTGGCATTAAAGGAAACTAACAACTATGAACTAGGTTTACAGCATATGAAATACATTTGGCAACAACATGCACTTGGAGAGTGCAGACAGCCCAATTTTCATCAATTAATATATTCTGTAGACATACCCTCATCCGCGCTCTTTTCCTGAAAGCTGATCTGTCCAGTTTTGGAGTTGATGTCAGCAGGCCAGGGAAGCTAGGGTCGATAGCTCACTCGTCTGCGGGAACAAACTGCCGCCATTGCTTGCCGTGCTACCGAGGTCCTTTGTCCCTGAATAGCTCACACACTCCGGCAGATTCAATGGGGGTCTGGCGGCAGATTTCTTTGACTTTATCGTTGGAAATGCATCTGCTTTGAGTGTCGCAGGATATCCACACATTCTTGCCATCTCTGTCGTAGCATAGCTTTCGTCGGTAAAGTGTGCGGAACAAACGTCCAATTTCTTGCCACTTTTGCATCTTTGGGCCACTGGTGCAACTTGAATCCGTCCCTGTTCGTGTTGTTACACCCTCCGACAACACACCGACGAGGCATGATGTCTAAAAAGGTACGGAAAACAGTCGAAAAAAACGGAAAATAACAGAGTTGATTTGACTCGGTGTTTGAGAAAATGGCGGATTGCTTCCCGATGTGACGCCACGTTGTGACGTCATCGCTCCGAGAGCGAATAATAGAAAGACGTTTAATTCGCCAAAATTCACCCATTTAGAGTTCGGAAATCGGTTAAAAAAATATATGGTCTTTTTTCTGCAACATCAAGGTATATATTGACGCTTACATAGGTGTGGTGATAATGTTCCCCTTTAAACTTCCAACTAGGTGGCAGCACTGCTCAAATTAATCAACAGGCTCAGCCAGGAAATATGACCCAAGTATATTGGTTGTGCTAAAACATGCTTGCATACATGAAATACAGATAATCCTTGAACGTTTTAGAACCATTGGACCAGTACTTCTTATGTAGTGGGTTTTGGGGGGGGCATGAGAAAAAAATAATTGAGAAGCACTAGGCTAGAGGGCCCGTGCTCAAATTTGGCATGCTTTACCTCTTTTGACACAACTGGAAAAGGTGGAACAAGGCATTGCGTAACCTAGACCAGTGTTTTTCAACCTTTTTTGAGCCAAGGCACATTTTTTTCATTAAAAAAAAATAGGAGGCACACCACCAGCAGAAAAGGTTAAAAACTGAAACTCCACCAGGTTGTCGTGCCTTATTTTGAGTTTGTTGTTGTTTCCTGTGTGTAGTGCTTTAGTTCCTGTCTTGCGCTGTTATTTTGGTGACTCTTCCTGTTTGGTTCTCCTGTAGCAGCTTCACACCTTCCTTTGAGTGCTAATGCCCGCACCTGCTTTGTTTTGTCAATCAAGACTATTTAAGTTGTGCGTACGCTATCCTTCTTTGTGGGGACATTGTTGATTGTCATGTCGTGTACGGATGTACTTTGTGGACGCCGTCTTTACTCCACACGCTGTAAGTTTTTGCTGTCGTCAAGCATTCTGTTTTTGTATGACTTTGTAGCCAGTTCAGTTTTACTTTTGTTTTACATAGCCATCCCTATGCTTCAGTGCCTTTTCCTATTTTTGGTTTAAGCCTTACATACCTTTTTACCTCCCGCTGTGCTCTGCATATTGGGATCACAACAAACCATCCTCGACGCATTCCGACATCTACAAAGCAATGAACTACCTGCTGCCACCTACTGATATGGAGTATTACAAGATTACCCTGGCAAGCTCTACACAGCACAGGCACTAGACAACGGCACATTATTATGATTATTGATTTGCAAAAAATATTTTTTGGACCAATTAGGTGAAGTTGCATAATTTCCCACGGCACACCAGACATATCTCACGGCACACTAGTGTGCCGCGGCACAGTGGTTGAAAATCACTGACCTAGACAATTCATAGATCGACTGTGATGTGATTAGGGTTGGGTACCTTTCGTATTTGAACCAATACGGTACCAATTCCAGGTACCTGGGAATCGAGACCGGTATTGGTACGGTACCATTTGTCGGTTCTTTTGTGTGTGTTTATGTGTTAATAAATGTTGATTTGTTTTATAATATGATATATTTTTTCCCATTTAACTATGAGCCAATACTGATAACTGTGCTGTCCAGTTGTTGTATGTTGTCTTACACATCTGAGTCTCATTTGCAAGTATTGTATAGAAGATTTTGTATGCCGTTCCTATTCCAAGACGTTAGTGTATAGACCAGTGTTTTTCAACCACTGTGCCGTGGCACACTAGTGTGCCGTGAGATACAGTCTGGTGTGCCATGGGAGATGATCTCATTTCACCTATTTGGGTTAAAAATATTTTTTGCAAACCAGTAATTATAGTCTGCAAATGATGTGATGTTGTTGAGTGTCGGTGCTGTCTAGAGCTGGGCAGAGTAACCGTGTAATACTCTTCCATATCAGTAGGTGGTCACCGGTAGCTAATTGCTTTGTAGATGTGGGAAACAGCGGGAGGCAGCGTGCAGGTAAAAAGGCGTCTAATGCTTAAAACAAAAATAAACAAAAGGGGAGTGCCCATAAGAAAAGGCATTGAAGCTTAGGTAAGGCTATGCAGAACCAAAACAAAACTGACCTGGCTACAAAGTAAACAAAAACAGAATGCTGGACGACAGCAAAGACTTACTGTGGAGCAGTACATCCCAACATGACATGACAATCAACAATGTCCCCACAAAGGGGACGGCGTGGCGGGAAATATCGCTCAAAGGAAGACATGAAACTGCTACAGGAAAATACCCCCCAAAAAAGAAAAAAGCCACCAAAATAGGAGTGCAAGACAAGAAGTAAAACACTACACACAGGAAAACAGCAAAAAAGTCCAAATAAGTCAGGTTATGATGTGACAGGTGGTGACAGTACACCTACTTTGAGACAAAAGCTATAGTGATGCATGCTTGGTTATGCTTTAAAGTCATATCCAACAATTGTGACAACGACTTTTTACTGTCAACTGAGTTTCGTTTTTTAATGATTTCTGCTGGTGGTGTGCCTCCGGATTTTTTCAACGCAAAAAATGTGCCTTGGCTCAAAAAAGGTTGAAAAACACTGGTATAGACTACTAGTCAGGGAGTAGTCTTTGCCATTAAGCTGAATAAAGTCTTTTTTTTGCGCCCTACAAAGTGTTTATACTGTAAGTAGTGTATTTATTACACACCAGCTGTTTGTCTTATAGTTTCCATTAACAAACAAATTCAGAGGTGTTGAAATTGCCATGTAAAATCGCTAATGCTAATCAGGGCATGTATATGGTATAGCATGTATAGCAATGTAAATTACCATTGAGCTAGTGCATTTTGAAGAGTGGTGCATTACTGTATGTTCAAGGGTTTTCTATTAGGCATAGTTGCTTTGTTGGCATTGAACATTGCAACATTCCAAAGAGGCAGTTTGGCTGAGTCTGCTCTGAATGCTGCTTGAGTCATTATCTCCTGGCCAAATGTTTGAGTCGGCCAAGTTTGCAACCGGACATGGTAGCGAAATATTGCACCATTTGACTTAACGTGAATCGATACCCGGTAGCACCGACGGAATTCAGTCGTTATCTACAAACCCCGTTTCCATATGAGTTGGGAAATTGTGTTAGATATAAATATAAACGGAATACAACGATTTGCAAAATATTTTCAACCCATATTCAGTTGAATATGCTACAAAGACAACATATTTGATGTTCAAACTGATACACATTTTTTTTTTTGCAAATAATCATTATTTTAGAATTTGATGCCAGCAACACGTGACAAAGAAGTTGGGAAAGGTGGCAATAAATACTGATAAAGTTGAGGAATGATCATCAAACACTTATTTGGAACATCCCACAGGTGTGCAGGCTAATTGGGAACAGGTGGGTGCCATGACTGGGTATAAAAACAGCTTCCCAAAAAATGCTCAGTCTTTCACAAGAAAGGATGGGTCGAAGTACACCTCTTTGTCCACAACTGCGTGAGCAAATAGTCAAACAGTTTAAGAACAACGTTTCTCAAAGTGCAATTGCAAGACATTTAGGGATTTCAACATCTACGGTCCATAATATCATCAAAAGGTTCAGAGAATCTGGAGAAATCACTGCACGTAAGCGGCATGGCCGGAAACCAACATTGAATGACCGTGACCTTCGATCCCTCAGACGGCACTGTATCAAAAACCGACATCAATCTCTAAAGGATATCACCACATGGGCTCAGGAACACTTCAGAAAACCACAGTCACTAAATACAGTTTGTCGCTACACCTGTAAGTGCAAGTTAAAGCTCTACTATGCAAAGTGAAAGCCATTTATCAACAACATCCAGAAACGCCGCCGGCTTCGCTGGGCCCGACATCATCTAATATGGACTCATGCAAAGTGGAAAAGTGTTCTGTGGTCTGACGAGTCCACATTTCAAATTGTTTTTGGAAATAGTCGACATTGTGTAATCCGTACCAAAAGGGAAGCGAACCATCCAGACTGTTATCAACGCAAAGTTCAAAAGCCAGCATCTGTGATGGTAAGGGGGTGCATTAGTGCCCAAGGCATGGGTAGCTTACACATCTGTGAAGGCACCATTATTGCTGACAAGTACATACAGGTTTTGGAACAACATATGCTGCCATCTAAGCGCCGTCTTTTTCATGGACGCCCCTGCTTATTTCAGCAAGACAATGCCAAGCCACATTCAGCACGTGTTACAACAGCGTGGCTTCGTAAAAAACGAGTGCGGGTACTTTCCTGGCCTGCCTGCAGTCCAGACCTGTCTCCCATCGAAAATGTGTGGCGCATTTTGAAGCGTAACTGTTGAACGACTGAAGCTCTACATAAAACAAGAATGGGAAAGAATTCCACTTTCAAAACTTCAACAATTAGTTTCCTCAGTTCCCAATCGTGATGTAACACAGTGATGAACATGCCCTTTCCCAACTACTTTGGCACGTGTTGCAGCCATGAAATTCTAAGTTAATTATTATTTGCAAAAAAAAAAAAAAAGTTTATGAGTTTGAACATGAAATATGTTGTCTTTGTAGTGCATTCAATTGAATATGGTTTGAAAAGGATTTAAAAATCATTGTATTCCGTTTATATTTACATCTAACACAATTTCCCAACTCATATGGAAACGGGGTTTGTACTAAAGTACTGAATTTGTTACCAATCCCTAAATGTGATGGCTCAAGACCCAAAATACTGTAATCCAAAAGTCAAATCTACGGCCGGCTTCTTCACCCCCAACTACAACTGTGTGCGTGGAATAAAGACATTTTATTCAATTAATGGGATCACTCCTCTTGAAGTAATTGATGACAGCTGCCCACTTGTGAAAAAATAAATCAGAACGGCTCGAAAGCTGAAAGGAAGGGAGGGAGAATCACACCTAAGTCCACAGCACGGTATGAATGTGCTACTGTAGACTGAGTACCCCCTTAAAGTGGGCATTTAAAATAGAAAAAAAACATCAGATATTTTGCTCCCTGGTAAACACTGACATCCACATCTTTTTAATACGGTAGGTTTCTGCAAGCCCTAGTATCGCTAGTGTGGGCTTCACGAGTACACTTTGGATAGTAATTCTGGGAGAACATGCAGTTGTTGGAATAGGCACATCCTGAAAATTAGAGCACCTTTAGGCATAGTTGTTGCTCCTTGTGGATTGGGATTAAAAAAAACAAACATTCTGTGCAATTAAAAATGAAAATAAACAAAACGCTGCCATTGTCACTACTGTACGTTATTCTAATATGCATAGGCCATCATGTCAATCCAATCCCATCGACTTTATTTATATAGCACATTTAAACAAAACAAATGTTTCCAAAGTGCTGCACAAAAATATTAAAAACAAGATTCAAATACTATCCTTAGCTCCACCAATGACTGACTAAAAACAAAATAAATAAATATAAAACCAATACAGAAAACAATATACAAATAAATATGATTAAAAACGATTTTAAAGGGTAAAACCAATTAAAACAATTAATAAAAAAAAAAAAAAATTAAAACACAGAGGACTACGCAACTCACGTAGTGTTAAAAGCCAGAGAATCAAAGTGGGTCTTAAAGGAGAACATTATCACAATTTCAGAAGGGTTAAAACCATTAAAAATCAGTTCCCAGTGGCTTATTTTATTTTTCGAAGTTTTTTTCAAAATTTTGCCCATCACGCAATATCCCTAAAAAAGAATTCGGCGATCGCCTTCTAACCAACGATTGGTATGTGTTTGTTTGGCATTAAAGGAAACTAACAACTATGAACTAGGTTTACAGCATATGAAATACATTTGGCAACAACATGCACTTTGAGAGTGCAGACAGCCCATTTCAGGCGCGCTAAGAACATATATTTTTCCACGATTTCAGCACTCAGGTTAACCATACCTAAATAGACACAAAATACTGCATTACACAAGACTACTCGAATGATTGAAAAAAAAAATGTTTTTAAGCTAAATTATTGGTAAAAACAGTTTATGTATAATAATTTACGTAAAACCGCGAGTAATGAATAAAGTCAATTAATCAATTAATATATTCTGTAGACATACCCTCATCCACTCTCTTTTCCTGAAAGCTGATCTGTCCAGTTTTGGAGTTGATGTCAGCATCTGCTTTGAGTGTCGCAGGATATCCACACGGTCTTGCCATCTCTGTTGTAGCATAGCTTTCGTCGGTAAAGTGTACGGAACAAACAACTGACCATTTCGTCGGCTTTCCCCACAGCCTCGTATTTTGAACAAATTTCGTCCAATTTCTTGCCACTTTCCTATCTTTGGGCCACTGGTGCAACTTGAATCCGTCCCTGTTCGTGTTGCTACACCCTCCGACAACACACCGACGAAAGTGAGAAAATGGCAGATTGCTTCCCGATGTGATGTCACGTTGTGACGTCATCGCTCCGAGAGCGAATAATAGAAAGGCGTTTAATTCGCCAAAATTCACCCATTTAGAGTTCGGAAATCGGCTAAGAAAATATATGGTCTTTTTCTGCAACATCAAGGTATATATTGACGCTTACATAGGTCTGGTGATAATGTTCCCCTTTAAGACAAGACTTAAAACACTCCACTGTGGGAGCAGTTCGAAAATGGAGGGGCAGAGTGTTCCAGAGCTGAGGGCCGACCACAGAGAAGGCCCTGTCTCCCCTGGTTTTAAGTCTCGTCTTGGGTACCACGAGCTGGAGCTGGCTCTCGGACCTCAGAGCGCGCGGAGGAGTGTAAATTTGGATGAGGTCCGAGATATAATGAGGTGCCAGTCCATGCAAAGCTTTAAAACCCATCCATCCATGCATGTTCTACCGCTTGTCCCTTTTGGAGTTTGCGGGGGGTGCTGGAGCCTATCTCAGCTGCATTTGGGCGGAAGACGGGGTACACCCTGGACAAGTCGCTACCTCATGGCAGGGCCAACATAGATAGACAGACAACATTCACACTCACATTCACACACTAGGGCCAATTTAGTGTTGCCAATCAACCTATCTCCAGTTGCATGCCCAAACAGCAACATTTTAAAATCAATTCTAAAATCAATTCATTTTAGAATTGCCAGTGCAAAGTCTCAAGAATTGAAGTTGTATGCTCGCGTTTCCGACTAACTGTAACCGGGAGAGAGCTTTTTGGCTTTTTGGTGTGTGTGTTTGCAGTGAATTGCAATTGCTTTCCATGCAAATGGTCCTGAATTTGTGTAAACCAGGGGTGTCAAACGTACGGATTCGGCCCTCCAACAGGATTTACCCAGCCGACGAGATGAGTTCGCAAAGTACATAAATGAGCTGACATTTTTGAATGAAAGAAGCTGATGTTCTAGATGTGTCCACTGGATGTGGCAATAGCAAATACCTCAGAGGGGCCAGTACTATGTGCCGTGTTAAGATAGAGGCAACACTTCCGTGTTGGGACACTGCATACTTGCTGCTTATTAGTGATAGTATACAAAATGTGGATTGTCACGTCCATGCCTTGATTGTCAAATATGTTGTTAGTAATGTAACCTGGGACATTTCTACCCGAATGGATGCTTTTGATCATCTGCACACTTCCTGTTGTAATTATGACTGCGAGCAAATTTCCTGGGCGCACATAAATATAAAAATAAATAATATGTACCCCCTTTTAACTTCATGTGTGATTAATGAAACAAGTCCAAATTCACAAGTTTTGTTGTAGATCAGGGGTGTCAAACTCATTTTAGATCGGGGGCCACATCGAGAAAAATCTACTCCCAAGTGGGCCGGACTGCTAAAATCACGGCACGATAACTTAATATTAAAGACAACCTCAGGATGTTTTCTTTGTTTAAAAATAAAACAAGCATATACTGAAATTGTACAAATAATAATGTTGTTGGTTTTTTTTTTTTACAATTACCTGTTGCGGTTAATAGTATTTAAATGATAATAAATGATAAATGGGTTGTACTTGTATAGCGCTTTTCTACCTTCAAGGTACTCAAAGCGCTTTGACACTACTTCCACATTTACCCATTCACACACACATTCACACACTGATGGAGGGAGCTGCCATGCAAGGCGCTAACCAGCACCCATCAGGAGCAAGGGTGAAGTGTCTTGCTCAGGACACAACGGACATGACGAGGTTGGTACTAGGTGGGGATTGAACCAGTGACCCTCGGGTTGCGCACGGCCATTCTCCCACTGCGCCACGCCGTCCCTTTTATACTTTATTTGTTGTTATTTATATTCTCTGAATAAATGTTCATCAGTCAACTCATTGGTGTTAATTTTCAATCTATCAAGATAACAAAAATATTATCAAAATCAAATTACAGGATGTTATTTATGTAGTTTGATCATGTTCCTCGACTGATGTACTAACATCATGTTAGTACATCACATAGCGGTATAGCTCGGTTGGTAGAGTGGCCGTGCCAGCAAGTTGAGGGTTCCAGGTTCGATACCCGCTTCCGCCATCCTAGTCACTGCCGTTGTGTCCTTGGGCAAGACCCTTTACCCACCTACTCCCAGTGCCACCCACACTAGTTTAAATGTAACTTAGATATTGGGTTTCACTATGTAAAAGCGCTTTGAGTCACTAGAGAAAAGCGCTATATAAAATATATTTCACTTCACTTCACATCTTGGGGCGGCATGGCGTAGTGGATAGAGCAACCGTGCCAGAAACCTGAGGGTTGCAGATTTGCTCCCCGCCTCTTACCATCCAAAAATCGCTGCCGTTGTGTCCTTGGGCGGGACACTTCACCCTTTGCCCCCGGTGCCACTCACACCGGTGAATTGAATGATGAATGATAGGTGGTGGTCGGAGGAGCCGTTGGCGCAAATTGCAGCCACGCTTCCGTCAGTCTACCCCAGGGCAGCTGTGGCTATGAAAGTAGCTTACCACCACCAGGTGTGAATGAATGATGGGTTCTACATGTAAAGCGACTTTGGATACTTAGAAAAGCGCTATGTAAATCCCAGGTATTATTATTATTATTATTATTATTATTATGTGGTTTATTTTGTACATATGTAGCATCATCTACAAAGATACAAAGAATTGCTATTGCGACATCCAGTGGACACATTTAGAACAGCAGTTTCTTTCCTTCAAAAATTTCAGGTTAATTTTTATACTTAGCAAACTCGTCCCGCGGGCCGGATGAAACCTGTTCGCGGGCCTGATCCGGCCCTCGGGCCGTATGTTTGACACCCCTGTTCTAGATGATGCTACATACAGTATGTAGAGAATAAACCACATGATGTTAGTAAATCAATTGAGGAAAATTTGTAAATTACCTTAATAACTTCCAGTAATTTGATTTTGATATTATTATTCATATTATCTTCTGATATGTTAAAAATTAACACCAATGGGAGCATTTTAAAACTCTGCCAGACTCAATCCCACCTATTTGACTGAACAACATTATCACATAATTTATTCAGAAAGTATAAATAACAACAAATGAAGATTAAATACTATTATCAACGGCACAACGGTGGAGATAGTAAGCAGCACCAAGTTCCAGGGGGTGCAGATAACTGACAATATAACCTGGTCCCTACACACCGGAGCTCTTGTAAAAAGAGCTCAGCAGCGCATGCACTTTTTGCGAAAAGAGCACAGCTCCCTCCCCCCATTCTCACCACATTCTACAGAGGCACTATAGAGAGCCTGCTGACCAACAGCATCTCTGTCTGGACTGGAGCCTGCAATGCCTCAGACTGGAAGTCTCTCCAGAGAGTGGTGAGGACGGCAGAAAAGATCATCAGGACTCCTCTTCCTCCTATCCAGGAGATCGCAAAAAGCCGCTGCCTGACCAGGGCTCAGAAAATCTGCAAAGACTCCTCCCACCCCCACCAAGGACTGTTTTCACTGCTGGACTCTAGAAAGAGGTTCCGCAGCCTCCGAAGCAGAACCTCCAGGTTCTGTAACAGCTTCTTCCCTCAGGCCGTAAGACTCTTGAACGCATCATAATTAAATTAAATTATCCCCTCAACTCCCCCCAAAATGGATTAACTCGCTGGAATAAAAAAGACAATATAACATACATCCATAAACGTGGACGCATGTGAAAAAGTGCAATATATTTATCTGTACAGTAATCTATTTATTTATTTATATATATTTATATATATTTATTTATTATATATATATTATTTATATATATGTATTTATTTTATATATATTATTTATATATATTTATTTATTTATATATGCACCTTATTGCTTTTTTATCCTGCACTACCATGAGCTTATGTAACGAAATTTTGTTTTTATCTGTGCTGTAAAGTTCAAATTTAAATGACAATAAAAAGGAAGTCTAAGTCTAAGTCTAAGTCTAACATGTAAGTGTAAAAAAAAAAACATTATGATTTGTACTTTTTCAGAATGTGCTTACCAGTAATCTATTTTTAAAACAATCTGAAATTGTCTTTATTTTTAAGTTATCGTGCCATGATTTTACCAGTCAGGCCCACTTGGGATTAGATTTCCCTCTGTGTGGCCCCTGAGCTAAAATGAGTTTGACACCCCTGGTGTAAACGCTCATATCACATCTACATAAAAGTGGAGGAAAGGCACAGGAAAATGTAAACATATTGATGACGCAATAATGATGCAATAATGCATGCGGTAGAAGGGAATACCAGTCATGTAAATTAAAGAATAGTCGGAACAAGATATTGAGAGGACATACTGTATGTTTATCATGAGTAATTATTGTAGTGCAAAGTTAAAATGTAAATATTAGTTCTGTCTGTCAGTTTGCACTTTGTTGCTTTTTCTGGTGCCTCTCAACCACACTGTCTTTTTTATTTTTTCCCTAAGCCTAGTCAGTGAACTCCTGCTGACCTCAGTGATTTGTCAGTGATTAATGCCCCCCCCCCCCTACAACTCCTCTTCCCATTGAGAAGAAAAAGCAGCTCTAATGGAGATTGGAGTCAGGTAGTTTGGTACCAAGAGATACTGGTGATGAAAGAAATCAGACATGAGGTTTTGCAGTCGTCTATGTAAACGACTGATGGTTCTCCAAATGCTCAGCACCACCTCTTAGTACTTCTAAAGACAGAAAGTTCTTCTGAGAATTGGTGATGTATTTTTCTCTCAGAAAGATGATGACTGGTGCACATTTAATGATAGTTAAAGTATTTGAGTGCATCCAAGCAAAGCTCCATCCTAGTCGAACGCCGTCTCTTTCATGCAACATGGTTGCATTTAGGGAACAGCGTCCCACATGTTGGCTGGATGGACTCCAGACATCCAGACAGCTATCCTGCCAATTGGCACATCAACGTATGTAATTCTCACAACTGGTGGTTATCCTGTTATTCAAAAAAAAAAGAAAAAGATGGAAGGTAAAACATGGCTGGATTTCAACATCTGTCTTCATAAAGAGAACAAACATTAAATCTTGCTTTTATATCAGTGTGTAAACACTCATCTATTTATACACTACTTATTCGGAGTTGTGGGGGAGGAACTATAGAAAGTGCTTCCCCTTGTTTTAGAACTCAGTATCTCCTTGTCCTTACAGCAGTGGTTCTTAACCTTGTGGGAGGTACCGAACCCCACCAGTTTCATATGCGCATTCATCGAACCCGAACCGTAATCATAAAATGATGTTGTTATATTAAAGAAATACTAATAAAGATATATTTTACAAACGGAAAGTTACAGGAATGTACACATAATCCCATGTTTACATCTCATTGTGCAACATGTGAATGTTTAAGTGGGAACTAAATGCGATATCTGAAAGGGGTACACATTATTTTTAAAGTAGGACCCCCACCCAGACATATAATACTAGTACACAGCTCATGAAAAACAATATTTTATAGTCATTGAAAATGGGCTTATATTAGAAAATAATCTCATGGAAATGACTGCTGTCATTTGATTTTAATAATAAAACATTGAACGTTATTTAGTCAGGTTTGGGACAGGTGTGCTGCAGGTGTGGCCACAGTGTATGTGCACGTCTGACGTTACTCACATGCGCTCCACCGAATGCTCAAGGAGTTTTTGCGTTTGCTCACACATATGGAAAATTAGAGGGAACATTGTTTGGGGGTATCCATAATACGCCGACAGGGAGAAGTTTTTATTTACACGATGAGTCGGGCGTGTCTTGACTTCCGCGGCAGAGGCTCTATCGAACCCCTGAGGCCGACTCACCGAACCCCTAGGGTTCGATCGAACCCAGGTTAAGAACCACTGCCTTGCAGTATTTCCCTTAAAGTACTACCTTGTGTAGGTTTGTTGTACACTGCAAAAAGTCAGTGTTCAAAAACAAGAAAAAAAACAAAAAAACATTAGGGATACCGGTATTTTATTTGAACTAAGCAAGATTATCTGCCAATAGAACAAGAAAATTTGGCTTGTCAAGACTTTCCAAAACAAGTATAATTAACTAACCTCAATGAACCCAAAAATACCTGTGTGAATGGGTGAATGTGTAAATAGTGTCAAAGCGCTTTGACTACCTTGAAGGTAGAAAAGCGCTATACAAGTATAACCCATTTATCATTTATTTATTCAAAATAAGTATATTCTCACTAATAACAACTGTACTACTATATGAGTACGTATTTTCTATTGTTTCATTGAAAATAAAACTGCAAAGTCCATTTGGCTCTCATCTGTTTTAATATGAGACACAATTATGTCAAAGTCATGATTTTTTTTTACATGCTTGAAATAAGAAATTATTACCGTATTTTTCGGACTATAAGTCGCAGTTTTTTTCATAGTTTGGCCGGGGGTGCGACTTATACTCAGGAGCGACTTATGTGTGAAGTTATTAACACATTACCGTAAAATATCAAATAATATTATTTAGCTCATTCACGTAAGAGACTAGACGTATAAGATTTCATGGGATTTAGCGATAAGGAGTGACAGATTGTTTGGTAAACGTATAGCATGTTCTATATGTTATAGTTATTTGAATGACTCTTACCATAATATGTTACGTTAACATACCAGGCACTTTCTCAGTTGGTTATTTATGCCTCATATAACGTACACTTATTCAGCCTGTTGTTCACTATTCTTTATTTATTTTAAATTGCCTTTCAAATGTCTATTCTTGGTGCTGGGTTTTATCAAATACATTTCCCCAAAAAATGCGACTTATATATGTTTTTTTCCTTCTTTATTATGCATTTTCGGCAGGTGCGACTTATACTCTGGAGCGACTTATAGTCCGAAAAATACGGTACTTTAAAAAAGTAGTTTTATACTTGTCAGTGTTGATGACACAGCTTTGCATCAGTTGATATTCTAGTTTCAAGCATGTTTTACTCAATATAGGTCATCAAATCTCAGCAACAAGCTGTAATATCTTACTGAGATCATTTAGGACCAAAACCCTTAAAACAAGTAAAACACTCTAACATAAAATCTGCTTAGTGAGAAGAATTATCTTATCAGACAGAAAATAAGCAAATATCACCCTTATTTGAGATATTTAATCTTACTTATATTTCAGTTTTTGCAGTGTAGTCACGCACATTCAGCAAACTGGCTCCTCATTGTTGATAAACTGAAATATTCGGTTTTGTGATCATCTTGTCCGTGTTACCTGCTACATGCTAACTTGTTGCGCTTTGTGATGCTAGCGAGCCAGCAGCCTGGCCTTGCCGCACACAGAGTCAAAGACACTTAATGAGGACAAGACAATTCACCCCTTTCCTTTCATTCCGCTATGGTACAAACTAGGGTTGTACAATATACCGGTATTGGTATAGTACTGCGATACTAATGAATCGGTACTATACCGTCTCTAAAAAGTACCGGTCCCCCATGCCCCCGCGCCTCCATCGTCGTCACGTCGTGTCATTGCTGGTTTACAAGCAGACGAGCATGTTCGGCAGCGCACAATCACGGAGTACTTACAAGCAGACACAGTGTGTAGACAGAAAAGGGAGAACTGACGCATTTTGGCTTAAAAACTAACGATAAAGGTGAAGTTATAACACTGAAACGCCCACAGGAAGAGATGCTTTAAGACATGACTAGCTTTAAGACATGACTGGACTAAAGTCCAGCCGCAGTCGGCAGTGTCTTAGCTACTTCTAAATCACTGATCCTCGTCTCCATGGCGACAAATAAAGTAAGTTTCTTACAAGTATCATCCCTGCAGGACGAGGAATAGCTAAACATGCTTCACTACACACCGTAGCTCACCGGCGTCAAAATGTAAAGAAAGGCCATTGGTGGATCTACACCTAACATCCACTGTAATGATATCAAGTACAGAAGCGTATCTAGTCGATATTACTATGATTACATTGATATTTTTTAGCATCACAAAATCTTTTTTCGTTTAAAAAAAAATGTATATTATGTTTATAAACTCAGGAAATATGTCCCTGGACACATGAGGACTTTGAAAATGACCAATGTATGATCCTGTAACGACTTGGTATCAGATTGATACCCAAATTTGTGGTATCATCCAAAACTAATGTAAAGTATCAAACAACAGAAGAATAAGTGATTATAACATTTTAACAGAAGTGTAGATAGAACATGTTGAAACAGAAAGTAAGCAGATATTAACAGTAAATGAACAAGTAGATTAATAATTCATTTTCTACCACTTGTCCTTAATAATTTTGACAAAATAATAGAATGATAAATGACACAATATGTTACTGCATATGTCAGCAGACTAATTAGGAGACTTTGTTTGTTTACTTACTACTAAAAGACAAGTTGTCTTGTATGTTCACTATTTTTTTTAAGAACAAACTTGCAATAAGAAACATATGTTTAATGTACCCTAAGATTTTTTGTTAAAATAAAGCCAATAATGCCATTTTTGTGGTCCCCTTTATTTAGAAAAGTATTGAAAAGTACGGAAAAGTATCGGCATAATGTTGGTACTGGTCCCAAAATATTGGTACAAATGTGCATAGCTGCTGAAAGTTGGGCATCGGTTGGGGACATCTATGCGCTGGTCTCCTGCTCTCCCCATAATGGAATGGACTCTCACTATTATGTTAGATCCACTATGGAGTTGGACTTTCACAATATTATGTCAGACCCACTCGACGTCCATTGCATCCGGTCTCCCCGAGAGGAGGGGGGGTCCCTCTCCAAGGTTTCTCATCGTCATTCTCATCGACTCACGTTGTGAGTTTTTCCTTGCCCTTATGTGGGCGCTGAACCATGGATGTCGTTGTGGCTTGTGCAGCCCTTTGAGACACTTAGGGCTATATAAATAAACATTGATTGATTGATTGATTGATTGATTGAAAGCAACAAAACAAGTGTGAATGCGCTTGAAGTATGCACATAGCGATTTATCGATGTTCAAAACCTTACCGACTTAATTTTTAATTATCGTCGGTTAATTGACTAATCGAATATCGGCGCAGACCTAACTGACACGACAACATAGTAGTATAGCGGCACATCACATCAATTTCATTCAGGTGAACCCAACATTATTTACGTCAGTATCATTCAATGTCAACATTATGTTGACAGCACATTTCGGATCAGATGAAGTTTGAAGTAAAAGTGGACTTCACTGCGGAGTTGGAGTTGGCTGTGCATGACCAAAGATCGTATATTGAGAGAAGATGATCTACCGCATGGTGACGTACAGCGCACACAATGTCCTACTAGTGTTGTCCCGATACCGATATTTTGGTACTGGTACCAAAATGTATTTCGATACTTTTTGGTACTTTTCTAAATAAAGGGGACCACAAAAAATTGCATTATTGGCTTTATTTTAACAAAAAATCTTAGGGTACATTAAACATATGTTTCTTATTCCAAGTTTGTCTTTAAATAAAATAGTGAACATACAAGACAACTTGTCTTTTATTAGTAAGTAAGCAAATAAAGGCTCCTAATTTAGTCTGCTGACGTATTCAGTAACATATTGTGTCATTTATCATTCTATTATTTTGTCAACATTATTAAGGACAAGTGGTAGAAAATGAATTATTAATCTACTTGTTCATTTACTGTTAATATCTACTTACTTTCTCTTTTAACATGTTCTATCTGCACTTCTGTTAAAATGTAATAATCACTTATTCTTTTCTTGTTTGGATGCTTTACATTAGTTTTGGTACTTACAGGATCATACATTGGTCATATTCAAAGTCCTCATGTGTCCAGGGACATATTTCCTGAGTTTATAGACATAATATACATTTTTTAAAAACGAAAGAAGATGCTGTGATGCCAAAAAATATCGATGTAATCATAGTAGTATCGACTAGATACGCTGCTGTACTTTATCATTACAGTGGATGTTAGATGTAGATCCACCAATGGCGTTTGTTTACATTTTGACGCCGGTGAGCTACGGTGTGTAGTGAAACATGTTTAGCTATTCCTCGTCCTGCAGGGATGATACTTGTAAGAAACGTACTTTATTTGTCGCCATGGAGACAAGGATTAGTGATTTAGAAGTAGCTCAAACACTGCAGACTGGGGCTGGACTTTAGCCGCTAGCTATAGCTAGCCATGTCTTAAAGCACCTTTTCCTGAGGGCGTTTCAGCGTTATAACTTCACCTTTATCGTTAGTTTTTAAGCCAAAATGCGTCCGTTCTCCCTTTTTCTGTCTAGGCGAGGCAACTTTATTTGTATAGCACTTTTCATACACAAGGCAGACTCAAAGTGCTTCACAGCACAACATGTGGTACAATAAAATGAAATGAAAGAAAATAAAATTAAAATTAAAATGCAGAAAAAAAAAAAACAGTGCGGACGTTAAAAGTCAAAAGATTTAGCTGAAAGCTAAGGTGAACATAAAAGTTTTCAGTCTAGTTTTAAAAGTAGTCAGAGTTGGGGAAAGTCTGACATCTTCAGGAAGTTTATTCCAGCTATTTGTTGCATAGTGACTGAATGATGCTCTCCCTTGATTTGAGTTTACTCTGGGAACTGTTAACAGATTGGTCTCAGAAGATCTTAGTGATCTAGAGGGCTTATATAGTGGGAACATATCGGTGATGTACTTCGGCCCTAGACCATGTAGTGATTTACATGTGAGCAGGAGGATTTTGAAATCAATTCTCTGATGTACAGGGAGCCAATGTAAGGATTTAAGAATTGGTGTAATGTGCTCACATATTTTGGTCTTTGTTAGAACTCTAGGAGCAGCGTTCTGAACAAGCTGTAGCTGCCTGACAGTTTTTTTGGGAAGACCTGCAAGGAGACCATTACAATAGTCTAGCCTACTGGTAATAAAGGCATGGACAAGTTTTTCTAAGTCTTGAGCTGACATGAGCCCTCTAAGTCTTGTTACATTTTTGAGGTGATAGTAGGCCGATTTTGTTACTGATTTGATGTGACTGTCGAAATGTAAATCAGAATCTAAAACAACCCCAAGATTTCTGGCTTTATTTGAGGTTTTCAGGGACAGTGATTGAAGGTGTTGGATGACTTTAAACCTTTCTTTTTTAGCACCAAAAACAATTATCTCAGTTTTATCTTCATTTAGTTGTAGGACATTTTGGCACATCCGGTGTTTGACTTGCTCAATGCACCGGCACACAAGATCTATGGGGCGATAGTCATTTGGTGTCTACACACTGTGTCTGCTTGTAAGTACTCTGTGATTGTGCCCTGCCGAACATGCTCCTCTGCTCGTAAACCAGCAATGTCACGACGTGACGACGGGGGCGTGGGGCATACTTGCCAACCTTGAGACCTCCGATTTCGGGAGGAGGGGGGGGGGTGGGCGTGGTCGGGGGTGGGGCAGGGAGCGTGGTTTGGGCAGGGGCGTGGTTAAGAGGGGAGGAATATATTTACAGCTAGAATTCACCAAGTCAAGTATTTCATATATATATATATATATATATATATATATATATATATATATATATATATATATATATATATATATATATATATATAAAGAAATACTTGACTTTCAGTGAATTCTAGCTATATATATATTTTATTTTATTTTATTATATATATATGTATATATAAATAAAATAAATACTTTAATTTCAGTGTTCATTTATTTACACATATACACACACATAACACTCATCTACTCATTGTTGAGTTAAGGGTTGAATTGTCCATCCTTGTTCTATTCTCTGTCACTATTTTTCGAACCATGCTGAACACCCTCTCTGATGATGCATGTGTGGCACGCACAAAAGTGCTTTCATCAAATGCATTAGAGTCTGGAATCTTCCATCTCTCCCTAGCATGGCCCAAAACCGGTCAATCTTTGCTTCCTGAGGAAGATCTTCACTACCAAGCACTGGGTAGTCCACTACTTCTTCCCGGAGGCTATCCAGGTCCAATCGCAGCTGCGGCTTGGAACTTACAAGCTGTTATGAGAGTAGCGTATGTGTGTGTGTGGCCCTTTAATAAGTGAGCATGTGAGGTGAGTGACGTCAGTGAGTGTGTGGGCGAGAGAAGAGAGGGAGCGGTAGCGTGAGTGCGGGCGGGAATAGTTTGTTTTGTGTTGGATTGGCTGTGTGCAAGCAGTCAATAAAGCAAGATTTGCAACTAATCGCTGGACTCAGGCAGGAAAGGTGCAACAAAGCGTATTTCTTCATCTTACTCGTCGTCGGCTGTTTCTTCCTCGTTCTTCTGCTTCGTCTCCTTGTTGTGTGCGCAGTTGTGCACTGCACTCTCTAAAAGCCGTATATGTTATTGATGTTATAGATGGCAGTATTGTCCTGTTTAAGAGTGTCACAACATTGCTGTTTACGGCAGACAAACTGCTTTACGGTAGACAAAAACCTGACTGCGGGTGTTGTGTGTTGTTACTGCGCTGGGAGGACGTTAATGAAACTGCCTAACAATAAACCCACATAAGAAACCAAGAACTCGCCCTCGATCATTCTACAGTTATAATGATTGGGCAGGCACGTTGTTTATATTGTGGGAGCATGGAGCTGGAGGGGGCGTGGCTTCCAGCTCCGCCTGAATTTCGGGAGATTTTCGAGAGAAAAATTTGTCCCGGGAGGTTTTCGGGAGAGGCTCTGAATTTTGGGAGTCTCCCGGAAAATCCGGGAGGGTTGGCAAGTATGGCGTGGGGCATGGGGGACCGGTACCTTTTAGAGGCGGTAAAGTACCGAATATGATTCATTAGTATCGCGGTACTATACTAATACTGGTATACCGTACGTTCTACAGTACATTTGCAGTCAGTCATATCATTTTCTTTTTATCACCTAAAAAACCACGGTTGGTGTCCCGTATGGTAGTTACGGCCATGCACCCGCCACCACGGATAGATTGCCGTCCTGTAGGAAAGACTGTTTCCAGTTATGGAAGTCATGTCCGTGCATCCATCCACCGCGTCTGTCACTGCTCCTCAAGCAAATTCCCTCCCATGTTCAAATAAAAGAAAAGGTTTATTTAGGCCACCGTTTTTCCTCACTGCCAACATCGGGGAGGCCATCCAGAGTTTGAGGTTATTCCTTTTTCTCTCTCTTGATTCACTCACTTGGACACTCCTAACATGCACACGCATGCATGCACAAAACCAGCCTGACTCGACAGTGATTTACACTGGCGGGAGTCATCTGTCAGGCAGCACAAGCCAAGCCCCAGCAAAGTGAAGGAAATCCTTTCAACTATGTTGTAATTTTTGGCTCCGCACAGATCCTCGCTCTCGCAGATATGACGCCATGCCTCTGGCTCCGAAGAGCAGACGCCGACAGACAGGAAGCCTTTCGACAATTTCTCCTGCCAGACCCTAGCTAACCTGCAGCGGCCGTGCGGCTTCACACGGCTGCAAATATCTCCGTTTGGCCAGACGGTCGCATCTCCCCCCCCCCCCCCCTCCCCCGGAGTTGAGGTCACCAGTAAAGTGGAGGCTGTCGGGTCGGCGTCTTGTCGATTGTGTGCGCCAGCCGGCTCGCAGGCCTGAGGGGAGGAGACTTTGGGCTCGAGTCTTTGGGACTCGCGTCTCCTGAGGGAGTAGATGGAGATAAAGGCTAAATAGATAGGCGCAGAAATAGAAGGAGATGTGGGAAGCAAAGAGGTCAGCAAAGGTGAAGGCACATAGATAAAAGAGTTCTTGGTGAAAGGACCACTTTTGTTCATCCTGTTTGATTTCCTTCAACGTCCATTACTTATGTAAAATCACCTCAACTTCTGGCCATCAAAACTAATTTCCCTCTTCACAGGCTTGCAATAACAGTGATTCAATTCTGTGGCAACCTCACATCACCTACTTGAAGAAGAACCACAATCTTGATGTATGATATGTAGAGATGTCCGATAATGGCTTTTTTGCCGATATCCGATATTGTCCAACTCTTAATTACCGATTCCGATATCAACCGATACCGATGCATACAGTCGTGGAATTAACACATTATTATGCCTAATTTTGTTGTGATGCCCCGCTGGATGCATTAAACAATGTAACAAGGTTTTCCAAAATAAATCAACTCAAGTTATGGAAAAAAATGCCAACATGGCACTGCCATATTTATTATTGAAGTCACAAAGTGCATTATTTTTTTTAACATGCCTCAAAACAGCAGCTTGGAATTTGGGACATGCTCTCCCTGAGAGAGCATGAGGCGGTTGAGGTGGGCGGGTTGGGGGCGGGGGGAAGGGTTGAGGTGGGGAGGGGGGGGAAGTGGGGGGTGTATATTGTAGCGTCTTGGAAGAGTTAGTGCTGCAAGGGGTTCTGGGTATTTGTTCTGTTGTGTTTATGTTGTGTTACGGTGCGGATGTTCTCCCGAAATGTGTTTGTCATTCTTGTTTGGTGTGGGTTCACAGTGTGGCGCATATTTGTAACAGTGTTAATGTTGTTTGTACGGCCACCCTCAGTGTGACCTGTATGGCTGTTGACCAAGTATGCTTTGCATTCACTTGTGTGTGTGAAAAGCCGTAGATATTATGTGACTGGTCTGCCACGCAAAGGCAGTGCCTTTAAGGTTTATTGGCGCTCTGTACTTCTCCCTACGTCCATGTACACAGTGGCGTTTTAAAAAGTCACACATTTTACTTTTAGAAAGCGATACCGATAATCTTGAAACCGATAATTTCCGATATTAGATTTTAAAGCATTTATCGGCCGATAATATCGGCAGTCCAATATTATCGGACATCCCTAATGATATGATATGATTCAGTTTAAGAGACTGTTCAAACTACAAGTGTTCACAAAGTACACAGAAGAATTATGATGAACATCTTGAACCCTTTTAAAAAATATATTTTTATTGAGACAAATATTATTTATGTATTTAATATTTGTTTGCTTACTATGGTATATTATTTATTTATTATTAATTTGTTCACTGTTCTGTTACAGAGAACAAGGAAATGGGATAAAATTGCTATGGAATGAAAAGTTTGTAAATCAAGGTTCCACTGTATAATTTTACCTGAACGCTGCCTGCCGTCTCTGCATCTTGGGGTCACACCACCGTGGGCAACCACAACACCTTTTACTTTGAAAGTGCATTTCAAAGTCCCCAATAATTTCCTTTATTTTCTGTTTAATCTCCCCTTTTCCAAAAGCACATTTTCACAGCGTCCATACAAATTGGTATGAAAAGGGGTAGGGTTAAATAAGCTCTGCTTCTTCCTACTCCTTTTCGGACGCGCTGTAATGAGACAACTGGAAATATGTGATGCATTACATTGTATCGTATGCATGTTCAAAATAAACTGAAACTGAACTGAACTGATGTAAGACAAGAACAGATATGATTTTCTCTTTTTTAACGCATTTGAACTTGTAAATAAACGTAAATTAAAGTCCGCTTACAATGGAGTCAATGGGAGGTCCTCTATTTCGCCCATAAAGCCCTCTAAATAACCATCCAAAAACCGTAAACAAAACTCCATTTACATTTCGTGACCTGAATATTAATCAAATGTTAGCGATATTGTTATTATAAGGACCTATTTAAAAAGGCGCAATGTCACCGAGAGCTCACTTCCTTATGCTGTTGTTTTGACGTCATCAGCTGGTGGGATGCTTCCTCGTCTCAGAGCTCGTGAGAGTTTATTCTAGATCCATGATTCTCAAACTGTGGTACGGGTACCCGTAGTGGTACTGCAAAGAATCGTGAAAAAACTGCGAGCAAAAGACAGCTAACAATGCAGGTAATTGTCAGTTATCTATTTTGCCTATAAATCCCTCTGAAAAACAATGCTCCATTTCCCTTAAAATAACCAGAATAGTGTAGATCGGGGATTCTTAAATCGTGGAATATCGGCTCCATCTAGTGGTATGCTAAAGAATCACTTGATTAAAGTACAGTGTTTTGTTTTCCAATATTCAAACACAGTGTTACTATTCAAACTGTTTAATGTTACATTGGCCAAAATTATTAAATATACTTGTTAAATAAAACCTCTGCTTTGTTTTTAATGAACACGTAGGCCTACTATGCTACATTATTTTAATTTTGGTCATCATTGTAGTACTCAGAGAGCCAAGTGTTTTCTATGGTGGTCCCTAGTAAAACAAGTTTGAGAACCACTTTGCTAGATTATAAAGTATAGTAAAAGAATGATGACATCATTTGAGAAGTTTGTCAACTTTCTAATAATGATAAACACTCAAAACCAGAAGATGTCAATCAATCAATCAAAATGTATTTATATAGCCCTTAATCACAATTGTCTCAAAGGGCTGCACAAGCCACAACGACATCCTCGGCTCAGATCCCACATCAGGGCAAGGAAAAATTCAACCCAATGGGATACAATGAGAAAACTTGGAGGGGACCACAGATGCGGGAACCTCCCCCTGGGCGACCGGTGCAATGGACGTCGAGAGGATCTAGTTAATAGTGTGAGAGTCCAGTCCATAGTGGGGCCAGCAGGGGATCATCTTGAGTGGAGACAAGTCAACAGTGCAGAGACGTCCCCCACTGATGCACAGATGAGTGGTCCACTTCTGGTCCTGACTTTGAAAAGTTAACGCCTCATCTGTGGTCACCTAATAACCTCTCCACGCAGGAGAGGGAGGCAGAGCAGAAAAGAGACGGCAGATCAACCGGTCTAAAAGGGAGGTCTATTTAAAGGCTTGCGTATACAAATGAGTTTTAAGATGGGACTTAAATGCTTCTACTGAGGTAGCATCTCCAACTGTTACCTTGATGGCATTCCAGAGTACTGGAGCCCAAATAGAAAACACTCTATATACTGTTTTTGGGCTCTGGGAATCACTAATAAGCCGGAGTTCTTAGAACGCAGATTTCTTGCCGGGACATATGGTACAATTTGTCCCGACCAGAATTGGACTCTGAACACAGATGCAGGATTTCAGAAGCAGTTATTTATTCTGACAAGGGAAGGGGTCCAAAACGGGAGAAACAAAACAGGCTGTCAAAACAGATCTAACCTCACCACTAAACTTACAAAACTATCAATAACTCAAAACGGCTACGGAGGGAAAAAGGTGCTAAGAACAAAAGGCGCTCCAACGGAGGCGATGCTAGGAAGCTAATCTTACCAAACCAAGAATCTCCCGTGGATCAAAAGGTACACAAAACGTGGCTATGGCTGTGGATGAGACTGTGGCAAAGGAACGCTGGATGTAAGCACAAGAAGATACGAAAACACTCTGGCACAGGACAGAAGGAGGACGAGACATTTATACACCTGAGGCAGGGTGATCAGGCAATCAGGAAAGACATCAGACCAGTGATACAGGAGGAAAGGCAAGTGATCTGAAACGAGAGGGAGAGTTAGCATTTCAAAATAAAACAGGAAATGGCAAGACAACCTGAAACCAGACGAAACCCAGACAAGACTTCACCCGGGTGTGACACAATACAATCAGCAAGATAGGATGGAGCTCGACCGTTTAGTATTTTATACGTAAGTAGTTAAACTAGGGATGTCTGATAATATCGAACTGCCGATATCATCGGCCGATAAATGCTTTAAAATGTAATATCGGAAATTATCGGTATCGGTTTCAAAATTATCGGTATCGGTTTGAAAAAGTTAAATTTATGACTTTTTAAAACGCCGCTGTGTACACGGACGTAGGGAGAAAGAAGTACAGAGCGCCAATAAACCTTGAAGGCACTGCCTTTGCGTGCCAGCCCAGTCACATAATATCTACGACTTTTCACACACACAAGTGAATACAAGGCATACTTGGTCAACAGCCATACATGTCACACTGAGGGTGGCCGTTTAAACAACTTTAACACTGTTACAAATATGCGCCACACTGTGAACCCACACCAAACAAGAATGACAAACACATTTCGGGAGAACATCCGCACCATAACACAACATAAACACAACAGTACAAATACCCAGAACCCCTTGCAGCACTAACTCCTCCGGGACGCTACAATATACACCCCCTGCTACCCCTACCCCCAACCCCTCCCACCTCAACCTCCTCATGCTCTCTCAGGGAGAGCATGTCCCAAATTCCAACCTGCTGTTTTGGGGCATGTTTGTGACTTCAATAATAAATATGGCAGTGCCATGTTGGCATTTTTTTCCATAACTTGAGTTGATTTATTTTGGAAAACCTTCTTACATTGTTTAATGCATCCAGCGGGGCATCACAACAAAATTAGGCATAATAATGTGTTAATTCCACGACTGTATATATCGGTATCAGTTGATATCGGAATCGGTAATTAAGAGTTGGACAATATCGGAATATCGGATATCGGCAAAAAAGCCATTATAGGACATCTCTAAGTAAAACCTTAAAGTCGCATGTTATGTGCACAGGAAGCCAGAGCAGGTTGATGTGTTATTGCAGACTCGTGCAGCCCTCGTCAAAATGTTTTTTTTTTATGCTTCCAAATGTGTACTGTACATCCCCTATGTGATACGTGAACAACAGCAAATAAAAGGCTGGCTTGTGTTTTGGTTACCAATAACATCCCAGCTTAAGGCGTCATAGTTTGGACCAACTTGTGTTTTAGCATGGTGCATAAAAACAAACTAGAGTGCTGGTTGAACATTGATTGTTTCTTCTGCCGTCTTTTTTTGTGTGTTTTCTGCTCTTCTCGTACGCCCGCACACCCTCTCACACAAATTCAGGAATCCAAGAAATGTTTTGCACGTACAGGCCAGAGATTGAAGAGCTTAGCGTATGTGACTGAAGGCGACCTGCTGCTCAAGGATCTGATATGATGAAACGATACAGAGCAGAGATGAAAGCTTTGTAACGTCTTTATCGCTTCGGGTTTTTGTGCCCTTTGTCTGTCTCAGCATCTAAGCATGAAGGGTTATGCTCTCCCATCTTTTCTTTCTTGTTGTGCAACACTTGATGAGACAACTTCATAGCAGGGCAGCTCCAAAAGCACACATGTATAGAAAAACTCCATTCATTTTAGGAAATATTAAGTACAGTAACTGGACACTTCATGGGGTACACCTGCACAGTTGAATGAATGAAATACTGTCTTTACAGAAATGCAGATAAAATATAAATGTTTTATTATCCATCCATCCATTTTCTACCGCTTGTCCCTTTTGAGGTCGCGGAGGGTGCTGGAGCCTATCTCAGCTGCATTCGGGCGGAAGGCGGCGTACACCCTGGACAAGTCGCCACCTCATCACAGGACCGACACAGATAGACAGACAACATTCACACTCACATTCACACACTAGGGACAATTTAGTTTAATTGCATATGTTATCATATATAATGTAGATAATAATCCATCCATCCATTCTCTATACGGCTTTTCAGAGTCACTGGAGTGCAGGAGCCTATCCCAGCTGACTGTACACCTTGGACTGGTCGCCAGTCAGTCGCAGAGCACATATAGACAGATGACCATTCACGCTCACATTCGCACCTATGGACAATTTAAAGATGACCTGTTTAGATGATGTCATTGTCTAATTTGCATATTTGGTGGTAATGCTTTTTTTTTCAAAGGCTAAAAAATATAAGCATACAGTAGAACCTAAATTGACAAACTTAATTGGTTCTGTGACGAAGCTTTCAACTCAGATATCAATCAAATCAGTGCCTTCCCTGGAATTAAAATACATTTAACTGGCGCTTGCTCCCTGAAAAGAGCACCATTTCGTAACAGGCTTTTTTTTTAAACTAACTTTTGGATAAGAAATATTTTATAAAAATAATACAATATTATTAACTACTAACAACTACAGTAGTTGTATAAAGTATTTTAATAATAATATACAGTATTTACCTTGGAGAGTGGACTTCTCTTCCAGCTGTTTCTCCGTCAAGCACACCATCAGCAGTTTCTCCATATTTTCATGGATGTAAAACTATTTTGGCTGGCGTTAGACTTATTCTGCTACAGTATGGTGCGGACTAGCACTGATTCACTCAAATTGCTTTGCCAAGTTGGCGACAAACTCTGTCAGGTTTTTGATGATTACTGTCTTTAATTTAATGTGTCTTCTTCTCACCACTGTCCTTCACTCTCACTTTCTTCATTCCCATGGTTGGAAAAACAAAGTTACGTTTATTTCTAGCTACAAGCAGTAGTGTTGTCCCGATACCAATATTTTGATACCAGTGCCAAAATATATTTTGACACTTTTGATGCTTTTCAAAATAAAAGGGACCACAAAAAATCTTACGATACATCAAACATACAGTTCTTATTGTTAGAGTGTCCACCCTGAGATCGGTAGGTCGTGAGTTCAAACCCCGGCCGAGTCATACCAAAGACTATACAAATGGGACCCATTACCTCCCTGCTCGGCACTCAGCATCAAGGGTTGGAATTGGGGGTTGAATCACCAAAATGATTCCCGAGCGTGGCCACCGCTGCTGCTCACTGATCCACTCATCTCCCAGGGGGTGGAACAAGGGGATGGGTCAAATGCAGAGGTTAATTTCACCACACCTAGTGTGCGTGTGACTATCAGTGGTACGTTACTTTACTAATTGCACTCAAGGAACACTTGTTGAGGATTGGAATTAAAGCCAAAAGTCATGAAACACATTGGGCTTTTCTTGTTGCACCCAAAGAACAATTTACAATTTGACATATTACATGTAGCCTGCCATCTAGGATTAGCTTTCAATAGAATACAAAGCTTTAGCGACATTATATTTAAATGTTTCATTATTTATTGTGGCCACTCTTTGTTTGTGCTTTTAAGACAAATAAGATAATTAGTAAATACTAAAATCAATATTATAGCTAAAAGTACACATAGAGCAGGCAAAACACATATTGTTAAAGATAAAACACAAATTGTAGCAATTTTTTTTTACAAATTTCTTTTTTTTTTTTTTCATTTTATTTTTATTGACATCCAGCATCAGACATTCCTATCCATTACATCATATTCACATCAATCATATATCTATTGTCTGCCCTAAATGTCAAAATATTTTTGTTTAAATCCCACCCATACCACTCACCCCCCCCAAAAAAGAAAGAAACAACAAAAAAAAACAAAATAATGTCTACAAATACATCAATTAAATAAACAAAGAAAGAAAGAAGAAGAAGAAGAAAAAAAATAATACATTAATAATAATAGTAATCAGAAATAAAATAAAATATAAACAGATACCTATATATATATATATATATATATATATATATATATATATATATATATATATATATATATATATATATATATATATATATATATATACTCACACATACATATATATATATATATATATATAAATATATAAATACATATATATATAAATATATAAATACATATATATACATATATACATATACACTTGTAGGGAGTAATCCCCCTTTTTTTTTAATTTACAGATTTCAGTCATTTCACTTGCATTAGTTGGCGCTACGTGGGTGGTTTTGACTCCGCTAATATTTGGCAAGCTGTGTGTGCATCTACGTATCTGTATGTGCACAGCAGGGGAGCTAGTTAACTATATTACCTTTGAGCTCATTGTGCAGGTCTGGATGCTTGTTATTTAAATATTTACCTAAGTTTGAAGCACAGGTGGTAATGCTGCCTTGCCACCGTTGGCGAGGCATGTTTTAAAGCACTGCTTTCAACGTTTTGAAGCCCAAATACCTCCATATCGCGCTTCATGCACCCTCTTAATTAACCGATAGAATTGGCATTTTTCCTCTCCTCTTTGTTTCTGCTTGTATGCTCTGAGTGTGTGCGCACTGACTCACTAAACATGCTCTTGTGCTCTGTACGTCACCGTCGCACAGCAGCATGCGGATGAAAAAAAAGGTACCTGTTTTTTTCGGGGCGGCATAGCTCAGTTGGTAGAGGGGCCGTGCCAGCAACTTGAGGGTTCCAGGTTCAATCCCCGCTTCCGCCATCTCAGTCACTGCGGTTGTGTCCTTGGGCAAGACACTTTACCCACCTGCTCCCAGTGCCACCCACACTGCTTTAAATGTAACTTAGATATTGGGTTTCACTATGTAAAGCGCTTTGAGTCACTAGAGAAAAGCGCTATATAAATATAATTCACTTCACTTCACTTTTCAAAGGGAGTGTAGTATAATTTTCAATTCATTAGTACCACGGTACTTTATTAGTATTGTTGTATCGTACAACCCTGGCTCGTGGTGATGCCCTACATGTCTTGATGTCTGCTACCTTTTTGTATAGAATCCATTTTTGCAAAAGCATTTATTTGATTACTGAATGATGACGCAACAGTTACTTCCTGTTTAGGGATGTTCCGATCAGGGTTTCATGCTGCCGATTCCGATACATATCATTCATGAATAAAATTGGCTGATACCAATACCGACACTGATCACATGTGTTAACTGTAACTCTTTCTGTTTATTTATAGTGAGTGCTATTGACAGTTTAACAATATCAACACAATATTTAAACTTGTTCCTTGTTATCTTTCAATACATACAATTGTTTGAGCAAAAGAGAGTTAATAACTACAAAACACAAAAACAGTGAAGTTGGCACGTTGTGTAGATGGTAAATAAAAACAGAATACGATGTTTTGCGAATCCTTTTCAACTTACCGTATTTTCCGCACCATAAGGCGCCCTGGGTTAAAAGCCGCGCCTTCAATGAACGGCATATTTCAAAACTTTGTCCACCTATAAGCCGCCCGGTGTTGTAAGCCGCATCTAACTGCGCTAAAGGAATGTCAAAAAAAACAGTCAGATAGGTCAGTCAAACTTTAATAATATATTAAAAACCAGCGGTCTAACAACTCTGTTCACTCCCAAAATGTACGCAAATGTGCAATCACAAACATAGTAAAATTCAAAATAGTGCAGAGCAATAGCAACATAATGTTGCTCGAACGTTAATGTCACAACACACAAAATAAACATAACGCTCACTTTCTGAAGTTATTCTTCATTCATAAATCCCTCGAATTATTCTCCTTCGTTGTCCGAATTGAAAAGTTGGGCGAATGTGGGATCCAAAATGTCGTCTGGCGCTGTCTCCCTGCCTCCCTGTCTTGGTGAACGTCACGTGTGTTCGCCTTCTGTCATCCACTGTTCCCACGCAGTTAGCAGTCTAGCTTCGAATGCCCTGTTGACCCCAATATCTAGCGGCTGGAGGTCTTTTGTCAATCCACCCGGAATGACGGCGAGTATTGAATTAAGCGCGTAAGCGTGTCTCTTAATGTGATGTTATGAGCTAGCAAATATAACAACTACACTACCCAGCATGCAACGATAGTTACGAGCATGCGCGGTAGCCCTGAGAAGCGTTGTTGTATGCTGGGAGTTAGAATGTGGTTATGAGCACGCTGTGAGTAAACGTTGAGAACTCAGTTAACACGCCTCGTCTGCATTATTTATAATTAGACAGACAACACACTTAATAGGAGCCATTTTGGGGTCTTTACATAAACACACAAATGGAAATGAAACGTCACATATCCCAGCATGCACCGCGCGCTTCTTCTACGGGGGAAAAAGATGGCGGCTGTTTACCGAAGTTGCGAGACCGAAACTTTATGAAAATGAATCTTAATATTTATCCATATATAAAGCGCACCGGGTTATAAGGCGCACTGTCAGCTTTTGAGAAAATTTGTGGTTTTTAGGTGCGCCTTATAGTGCGGAAAATACGGTATATTCAATTGAATAGACTGCAAAGACAAGATATGTAATGTTCGAACTGAGAAACTAATTTTTTTTTTTTGCAAATAATCATTAACTTAGAATTTAATGGCAGCAACACATTGCAAAAAAGTTGGCACAGGGGCATGTTCACCACTGTGTTACATGGCCTTTCCTTTTAACAACACTCAGTAAACGTTTGGGAACTGAAGACACCATTTTTTGCAGCTTCTCAGGTGGAATTATTTCCCATTCTTGCTTGATGTACATCTTAAGTTGTTCAACAGTCCGGGGGTCTCCGTTGTGGTATTTTAGGTTTCATAATGCGCCACACATTTTCAATGGGAGACAGGTCTGGACTACAGGCAGGCCAGTCTAGTACCCACACTCTTTTACTATGAAGCCACGCTGTTGTAACACGTGGCTTGGCATTGTCTTGCTGAAATAAACAGGGACGTCCATGATAACGTTGCTTGGATGGCAACATTGCTAAATGCCGTTTGCTTTGCATAGTAGGCAAGGCAAGACAACTTTATTTTTTTAGCACTTTTCATACACAAGGCAGTAGAGTTTTAACTTGCACTTACAGATGTAGCGACAAACTGCAGTTACTGACAGTGGTTTTCTGAAATGTTCCTGAGCCCATGTGGTGATATCCTTTACACACTGATGTCGGTTTTTGATGCAGTACTGCCTGAGGGCTCGAAGGTCACGGGCATTCAATGTTGGTTTTCGGCCTTGCAGTGATTTCTCCGGAGTCTCTGAACCTTTTGATGATATTTGATGGTGAAATCCCTAAATTCCTTGCAATAGCTCGTTAAGAAATGTTGTTCTTAAACTGTTGTACAATTTGCTCACGCATTTGTTGACAAAGTGGTGACCCTCGCCCCATCATTGTTTGTGAATGACTGAGCATTTCATGGAAGCTGCTTTTATACCCAATCATGGCACCCACCTATTCCCAATTAGCCTGTTCACCTGTGGGATGTTCCAAATATGGGTTTGATGAGCATTCCTCAACTCTCTCAGTCTTTTTTGTCACATGTGCCAGCTTTTTTGAAACATGTTGCAGGCATCACATTCCAAATAAGCTAATATTTGCAAAAATAACAAAGTTTACCAGTTCGAACTTTAAGTATCTTGTCTTTGCAGTCTATTCAATTGAATTTAAGTTGAAAAGGATTTGCAAGTCATTGTATTCTGTTTTTATTTACGATTTACACAACGTGCCAACTTCACTGGTTTTGGGTTTTGTATATTGTATTATTATTTGTTTGTTTTGTTTAACTTGGAAATTTAAACATTTTCATTTCAATTAAAACATTAAAATACACGAGAAATACTCATTTAGGGGATTTGAAAGGATATACATGCATTATTAGTATGTATTATCATTAAATCAATGGTTAATTTCGTCTCATACAATTAATGGCAATAATATTGTTTATCGGAAATCATTTGTAGGTCAATATATCGTCAAAAAAAATGTGTTATCGGCCTAGGGCTACGTGGTATTAAGATCTTAGTAAATCAGGCCCAATATGTCTTTCACATAAAAGGTCATTTGGCTTCCCAAACCTTGGCTGTGTGTGGCAGTTTGTGTTCACAGAACTGGACCACTCAAAACAGCATGAGGTGATTCTAGACAGACATGGTTAGGTTTGACCTCTTGAGTGCCCTTAAAGCTATCTTTGCTTCTTATTCTGTTGGTCTCCCCCTTCCTCCAAGCCTTGCAAAGCCCTCCTCTCTTGACCATTGGGTCTAAGCAGTCATTTTCACAAGTTAAGGT
Source organism: Nerophis lumbriciformis (assembly GCF_033978685.3). Lineage (NCBI taxonomy): Eukaryota > Metazoa > Chordata > Actinopteri > Syngnathiformes > Syngnathidae > Nerophis > Nerophis lumbriciformis. Next base: position 25,442,989 of record NC_084561.2, on the reverse strand, counting down.
TTCTCTTTCAACCATAAGAAGACCCACATAAGATGTCATCATGCTGTTTAGGTTGTGCTTTTTGCAGGGAAGGGTGCCGAAATCTGTTTCCATAATCATTTGTTTGCACTGTGTATATTATTGAATTATTTAAATGACCCATCTGTTCTAAAAATGAAAATGCTTTGTTTAAAACCAAATTTGTATGGTATTGGTACTGGTATCTGTTAAAAAGTTAACAATGCCCATCCATAACATTAGTGTATATTTTTCACATAACATGATACAGTAAGAGTAAGTACCCTGTGACTGACTATCCCAGGCCAGATTATAGTCCCAAAAATCAGATGGGATAGGCTCCATCTTATTGCGACCCCCAAACAGAATAAGGGATATAAAATGGATGGTTAATGGATAATCTTAACACTTTTCATTCATTCTAGCCAAAATACTTTAGGTCTGATCTACTAAGATCCAAATAACACATGCTAAATAGCGTGTGCAAACGACAAAATTGTGTATCTTATTAGTGGGCGTGTTGCGGATGATCTACTGCGTGTACAATTGATAACAAGTAAAAAAGTGGTGCAGACCGCTATATTTAAATTATGATTTATACGTCACCATGGAAACACTCATTTCCTTCCACTTTTATGGCATCATATGGTACAACTTTTGGCATTTGAAAATGTTGACATGCAGCAGACAAATAAAATACAAACCACCTTTTTTGGGCGATATAAAAGCAATGGAAACTATTTTTAGCACGTTAAAAGGTGTGCTGTGGGAGGCTCTGTGGTGTTGTGATTGTGCGTCTGGAATGATCCAGTTGCAAGAAAATGTTTATTGCAAGAAGTTATTTTCATGTAGGAGATATATCACAGTAATTAGGGATGTCCGATAATGACTTTTTGCCGATATTCCGATATTGTCCAACTCTTTAAGTACCGATGCCGATATCAACCGATACTGATATCAACCGATATTTACAGTCGTGGAATTAACACATTATTATGCCTAATTTGGTATGGTGAATAAAAAATAATAATAAAATAAAATAAGATAAATAAATTAAAAATATTTTCTTGAATAAAAAAGAAAGTAAAACAATATAAAAACAGTTACATAGAAACTAGTAATTAATGAAAATGAGTAACATTAACTGTTAAAGGTTAGTACTATTAGTGGACCAGCAGCAAGTACAATCGTGTGTGCTTACGGACTGTATCCCTTGCAGACTGTATTGATATATATTGATATATAATGTAGGAACCAGAATATTAATAACAGAAAGAAACAACCCTTTTGTTTGAATGAGTGTACATGGGGGAGGGAGTTTTTTTTGGGTTGGTGCACTAATTGTAAGTGTATCTTGTGTTTTTTATGTTGATTTAATAAAAATTAAAAAAAATTTTAAAAAACGATACCGATAAAAAAAAAAAACGATACTGATAATTTACAATATTACATTTTAACGCATTTATCGGATGATAATATCGGCAGGCCGATATTATCGGACATGTCTAACAGTAATATACTGTATCTCCTAGGGGTGTGGGAAAAAATCGACTGAATTCGAATCGCGATTCTCACGTTGTGCGATTCAGAATAGATTCTCATTTTTTTATTTTTACTATTTAATATTTATTATTTTTTCATTTGTATTTTTTGTATTTGTTTTGTATTTTTTATTAATCAATCCAACAAAACAATACACAGCAATACCATAACAATGCAATCCAATTCCAAAACCAAACCCGACCCACCACGTCCCCCTCTACTCGACACAGAACAATCCAAAAGTAGTGAAACAAAAATGAATATTATCAACAACAGTATCAATATTACTTACAATTTCAACATAGCAGTGATTAAAAATCCCTCATTGACATTATCATTAGACATTTATAAAAATTAAAAAAAAAGAACAATAGTGTCACAGTGGCTTACACTTGCATCACATCTCATAAGCTTGACAACACACTGTGTCCAATATTTTCACAAAGATAAAATAAGTCATATTTTTGGTTCATTTAATAGTTAAAACAAGTTTACATTATTGCAATCAGTTGATAAAACATTGTCCTTTACAATTATAAAAGCTTTTTACAAAAATCTACTACTCTGCTTGCATGTCAGCAGACTGGGGTAGATCCTGCTGAAATCCTATGTATTGAATGAATAGAGAATCATTTTGAATCGGGAAAATATCGTTTTTGAATCAAGAATCACGTTGAATCGAAAAAAATTGATTTTGAATCGAATCGTGACCCCAAGAATCGATATTGAATCGAATCGTGGGACACCCAAAGATTCACAGCCCTAGTATCTCCTATACGAAGAAACAAAACGCCAGCAGACACCAAAAGGAATCCATTGGTTTTAATCAGCCCCTTAAGTCATCCAACAGCTATAAAATTATAAAATGATATTGCTGAATAGATGATATGTCTATTAATTATTTTTATTTTTGACAGTCTAAATATGTTGACACATACGCACGTGGACGGAGAGTTCTGTCTACTTTCCAGACGTGCTAAGTAAAGACACAAAACAACGGCCAAAGAACAGTTCAGGTTTTGATAAATCACATTGCGAGTGCTAAATGAATATATTTGCAGGATTGTGGGCATGCTGATGATCAGCATATATTTTGATTGTTCATGAAGACAGACACTCTGAATGGATACAGCTCTCTACTTTGCTCACTTAAGAGAGACAATCATCTGCACACAAGCTTAGGAGATCAGCTTTGCGTGCGCTATCAAGTTTGCACGTGTTTTACAAATGTTTTTTAATTCAAATTGAACTCTGAGTTCATCGATGTATTTCACTGGTCCTGCTGTCATCGTTTATTGCTCAACGAACAGACGCGGTGGTGGTCTCCTTAACTCAATTTAAAGAGTATTTATCGTGTCTTCTCTCATTTTAGTATGAGCTTGTTTAAGAGGAAGCAGTGTGGTCATGTGTGTGGTGCCAAGTAAAACAATACACACAAATGCGCACACTGACACCAACGTTCAGTGTCCATCTGTCCAAGTTTGACCTATTGGTCGTAACCTTTGAAGCAGCTGGGTGTTTTCATTTGACGGTATCAATGTCACAATCTCAGCCCTGCAAGCAATCAAATCAAATGTCCTGTTTAATAATGTATTTGGACCTGGTTGCCTGTTTTCTTTTCCCAGCTTGCTTTTATTATGAAGGGCCGCCGCAGCTACTACAGAATACTCAATAGGCTCTTTGTCTGCTTCATGTATGTGTAAGGAGTAATGTGTTTCATAGAGTGATACGTCATCCACAATAAAGTGGGCTCCTACATAAGTAAAGTCCAAATTTGACTACTTAGAATAGATTTAAAAACACATTTTCGGACAAAATAATAGATGATACCTTAATGAGAGCCAACAACGACTATTTTAGGATAAATGATGATCCACAACTTTAACATTTTGAGCCTTAATATACATAATATGCGTTATAATTAGGGCTGGGCGATATATCGACATACTCGATATATAGCGGGTTTGTCTCTGTGCGATATAGAAAATAACTATATCGTGATATTCGAGTATATGTTCTCACGCAGTTGCTTTTAGCTGCGGGCATTACACTACAGGCGTTTCTCACTCTTTCTTATCTCTCCTTCTCACAGAGACATAAAAACAAGCGCACTTTCTTACATACGTCACATACGTATACGCCCTCGCGGAGCAGAGAGGTAGCGGCATGGGTAACCTTAGCTGTGGGCGAGTGGTAATACGAGAGAAAGAAGGTGCGAATCTGGTAACAAATGAAGGAAGAATTCATTCCCAAGAAAAACAGCAGGGGGTCTATCGTCTGGCGGTGGTTTGGCTTTAAGCGGGAATATGTCGAACAGACAACTGTAATTTGTCAAGTGTGGGGCAAAAGCGTTGCTTCAAAAAGTAGCATTACTGCTAATATGTAGCATCATTTGAAAAGTCACCCGCTAGAGAATGAAGAGTGCTTGAAACTCCGCATGTCAACATCTCCGTTTGGTGCCACACCAACAAAATGCCGAAGCAACCATTTCCACATCAACACCGTATGAAAAAACTAGTCAACAACAGAAGGAGATAACGTCTGCAGGAACCTACCACATAGCGAAGGACGTACACTGTTTGATTTCCTATTACAGCTCATTTTTATTTGACAGTTATTGAAATATCTTGTGTGACATCATGCACAAAAGTGCACTTTATTTGTTTTAAACTATTGTAGTTGCGTTCGGTACAAAAAGTGCACTTTAATTTAGTGTTGTTTTGATATGTTATCTTAGTGACATCATGCACAAAAGTGCACTAATAGCTTGTTTTAAAATGTCGGACAATCTTGCACTTTCCGTTTTGACATGACATGAATGTTTGTGCCACTGCTTAATAACTGTTTAATAAATACAGTTTTGGTAAATTGACTTAGTTGTGATTTCCCTCTCTGCATGAAAGTTTAAAATTAGCATATATTAATGCAGTATGAAGAAGAATGTTTTAATGTAGACACATAGAATCATCATACTGCTGTGATTATATGCATCAAGTGTTCATTCAAGGCTAAGGCAAAATATCGAGATATATATCGTATATCATGACATGGCTTAAAAATATCGAGATATTAATAAAAGGCCATATCGCCCAGCCCTACTTTCTCACCATCTCTGGGTATAAGTTGAATGTGAAAGTTAACGAACTTCTCGGTTTCTTTCTAAAACCTTCAACTATACAAGTGTGAGGCAAGATTTATAATATAGTAATAACTTATACTAGGAACTCACCGGCACAGTGTGTCAGCTGCTAGTTAACGCTATGTGATTATGGCACCACTAAAAGTATAGTCGCTAATACTTGGTTAATATTATTTAAACTGCCAACAATATAGAGTATTGTTGGCAGTTTTTTATTTTCTATTTTTAAAAGGCTTCATGGGCGCGATAGATGACCTCCATTAGCTACGTTGTTAGTCTCCTATTAGAATAAGGGATGTCTGATAATGGCTTTTTGCCGGTATCCGATATTCCGATAATGTCCAACTCTTTAATTACCGATACCGATATCAACCGATACTCATATCAACCGATATATGCAGTCGTGGAATTAACACATTATTATGCCTAATTTGGACAACCAGGTATGGTGAAGATAAGGTACTTTTAAAAAAAATTGATAAAATAAGATAAATAAATAAAAACATTTTCTTGAATAAAAAAGAAAGTAAAACAATATAAAAACAGTTACATAGAAACTAGTAATTAATGAAAAGTAGTAAAATTAACTGTTAAAGGTTAGTACTATTAGTGGACCAGCAGCACGCACAATCATGTGTGCTTACGGACTGTATCCCTTGCAGACTGTATTGATATATAATGATATATAATGTAGGAACCAGAATATTAATAACAGAAAGAAACAACCCTTTTGTGTGAATGAGTGTAAATGGGGGAGGAAGGTTTTTTGGGTTGGTGTACTAATTGTAAGTGTATCTTGTGTTTTTTATGCCGATTTAATAAAAAAAACAAAAAAAACAAAAAAAAAACAATACCGATAATAAAAAAAACGACACCGATAATTTCCGATATTACATTTTAACGCATTTATGGGCCGATATCGGACATCCCTAAATAGAATGCATATAAGAAGAAAATGTTTTCTTGTCATACATGTATATTGTGAATGATAATTAATGAAAAAAATCCACAAAAAATACAGTTCCCATTTAAGATCTAAACTACGGAGCCCCTAAAGGGACATGGAGGGAAAAAAACCTTTTGCGAAATCTTGCAAAAGGTTTTTTTCCTATGTCAGTGAACCGGAAGTAAAACAGACACAGCGATGGTGAACCGGAAGTGAAACAGACAAAGCGATGGATGAGCCTACCCATCATCCGTGGGAGAAGTTTATTGATTTCTATTTTACTATCGGCCTAACATATAAAGACATCAAATCTGTTCTTGCACGGAGACATGGCTTTGACATAAGTGAGCGACATCTGAAAAGAATACTCAGGGCGAGAAGGCTTTCTTGTCGTAGCACAGATGATGGGTAGGCTCCCGCATGCGCCTCCATCGCTGTGTCTGTTTTACTTCCGGTTTACTGACATAGGAAAAAAACCTTTTGCGAGATCTCGGTAAAAGTATTGCGAGATCTCCCAAAAAGTATTGCGAGATCTCCCAAAAAGTATTGCGAGATCTCGCAATACACAAAACTGCAGGTAGCAAATAATGATAATGATATTGAAAGTAAATAGAGTGAGGTTCCCCATGCTAGTAAATGTCAACACCTCAGCATTCTTGCAACTTTAGTACCTTCAAAACAGGTCTTTTAAAGGGGAACATTATCACAATTTCAGAAGGGTTAAAACCATTAAAAATCAGTTCCCAGTGGCTTATTTTATTTTTCGAAGTTTTTTTCAAAATTTTACCCATCACGCAATATCCCTAAAAAAAGCTTCAAAGTGCCTGATTTTAACCATCGTTATAAACACCCGTCCATTTTCCTGTGACGTCACATAGTGAAGCCAACACAAACAAACATGGCGGAAAGAACAGCAAGCTATAGCGACATTAGCTCGGATTCAGACTCGGATTTCAGCGGCTTAAGCGATTCAACAGATTACGAATGTATTGAAACGGATAGTTGTAGTGTGGAGGCAGGTAGCGAAAACGAAATTGAAGAAGAAACTGAAGCTATTGAGCCATATCGGTTTGAACCGTATGCAAGCGAAACCGACGAAAACGACATGACAGCCAGCGACACGGGAGAAAGCGAGGACGAATTCGACGATCACCTTCTAACCAACGATTGGTATGTGTTTGTTTGGCATTAAAGGAAACTAACAACTATGAACTAGGTTTACAGCATATGAAATACATTTGGCAACAACATGCACTTTGAGAGTGCAGACAGCCCAATTTTCATCAATTAATATATTCTGGAGACATACCCTCATGTCAGCAGGCCAGGGAAGCTAGGGTCGATATTCTTCTCTTGATCATCTTCGGGACGGTGTGAGCCAAGACATCCAGGGGGGTTTAGCTCGCTCGTCTGCGGGAACAAACTGCCGCCATTGCTTGCCATGCTACCGAGGTCCTTTGTCCCTGAATTGCTCACACACTCCGGCAGATTCAATGGGGGTCTGGCGGCAGATTTCTTTGACTTTATCGTTGGAAATGCATCTGCTTTGAGTGTCGCAGGATATCCACACATTCTTGCCATCTCTGTCGTAGCATAGCTTTCGTCGGTAATGTGTGCGGAACAAACGTCCAATTTCTTGCCACTTTCGCATCTTTGGGCCACTGGTGCAACTTGAATCCGTCCCTGTTCGTGTTGTTACACCCTCCAACAACACACCGACGAGGCATGATGTCTCCAAGGTACGGAAAACAGTCGAAAAAACGGAAAATAACAGAGCTGATTTGACTCAGTGTTTGAGAAAATGGCGGATCGCTTCCCGGTGTGACGTCACATCGTGACGTCATCGCTCCGAGAGCGAATATTTAATTCACCAAAATTCACCCATTTAGAATGGAAATCGGTTAAAAAAATATATGGTCTTTTTTCTGCAACATCAAGGTATATATTGACGCTTACATAGGTCTGGTGATAATGTTCCCCTTTAAGATCATGCACTTATATTTAATTACCTTTTGTTCTAGCAAGTTAATGTTTATTTGTTCAGAGAATTGATGGCATATAATTTTCTTCTGAATAACAAATGTCCGTACAAAACAATCTAACTAGAACCAATTGTTAATTATCCCAATCACATTGTTTAAAAGGCCTGAATTCCCATCCTTGCTAAGCTGAGACATCCTGGTGTCAGACAATGGTACTAAACAACTGATGGGCTCAAGTTTATGCACTGGACTGTTAGGAATCTTATCATTCATTGCCTTAATTCAATTACACTGGAACCTGGTGTGTCTAAACTCATTTGGGCATCTCTAGGCAGCATTTTGAATCCCTATGCAGCTCAGCTGTCAAGTGGGACCATTGTTCGTCTGTTATGAATCATAGACCGACTCCCAGATGGAGTATGTCATTTTATTTGTGTGTGCTTTATTACAGTACAACTCAAAGTCATGATGACAATTTACATTTTCAAGTTGATTTATCAAGAAAAACTAAAGGGGGGGAAAGCAAATATGTTATGTTATTGGGTTGCATTTCTACAGTGTTTGTATGTGTAGCTGCAAATGATGCATGTGTTTAACAAGCACGCAAGGTGCAAATGACAGAGGGTTCTTTCAAAAGCAGCTGGATCAGAGCTATTAGTAACGAGAAGGTTGTAAAACATGCCAAAATGTTGCTGCCGGGTCCAGTAAGGTTTTTGTCGGCGTGGGCGGTTTAATGACAGTGACAAGACTTCCCCTGAAGGAGTACATGAAGGGAAACAAATGAAAAAAGTGAGCACTGTGTAGAGTTGATCAAAGCCCTCATGAGAGATGAATGAAAATGAAACTACTCCAGTGGAATCTGGATGTATGTATCAACCCCTCATTATACAAACTTTTCGGTTTACAAGCCACAGACAGAATAAAAATATGCTTTTTTGTGCAAACCTTGTCTCAGTGTAGGAACATTTCATTCTGCAGCACAACCATTTTGGGCCCGGCAGCACATCCACTGTGGGCGGGCTGTTCGATATCCGGTGCTAATTCAGCCAGCGGAGCAGCTGTGGTTAACTACTCTGCTAAGTGCTACTTTGTGTGCATTTAAGTGTTTTTAGCCTTTTTACAGCATTTTTCTAGTTTTGCTAGCTCAATATGAGTCCAAAGAAAGCTGTGGTTTGAAAAATTCAGGAGTATACACAGCGTTGTCAACACATCATCTTCCCCTCTCTCCCTATGTCCCGCTGCACGCAAATAACCATAACCAGGGAGGTAAAGTGGATTATATTTTTATTCCTAGTCATTGTAGTGGCTGTTAAAATGAGGAGTTTTGTGATTTCAAACATTGAGTGCACCACAGGGCTAGTGACAGTGTGTGTGCGTGTCAGCAGGGCGACTGTAAATGAGGACAGTTAGTTGTTGTTTTGGCTTTGTTATTAAATAGAAAGTTGATCCATCACCCACTTATGTTTGTTTGATATACAGTACTGTATAGCGCTTTTTGTTCAAAGTGTAAAAACTTTTACTAAAATATGGACTTTTGTCATGGCTGGAACTAGAGATGTATTATCGGCCGATAAATGCGTTAAAATGTAATATCGGAAATTATCGGTATCGGGTTTTTTTTTATTATCGGTATCGGGTTTTTTATTTTTTTTTATTTTTTTATTTATTAAATCAACATAAAAAACACAAGATACACTTACAATTAGTGCACCAACCCAAAAAACCTCCCTCCCCCATTTACACTCATTCACACAAAAGGGTTGTTTCTTTCTGTTATTAATATTCTGGTTCCTACATTATATATCAATATATATCAATACAGTCTGCAAGGGATACAGTCCGTAAGCACACATGATTGTGCGTGCTGCTGGTCCACTAATAGTACTAACCTTTAACAGTTAATTTAGCTCATTTTCATTAATTACTATTTTCTATGTAACTGTTTTTATATTGTTTTACTTTCTTTTTTATTCAAGAAAATGTTTTTAATTTATTTATCTTATTATTATTATTTTTTTTTTAAAGTACCTTATCTTCACCATACCTGGTTGTCCAAATTAGGCATAATAATGTGTTAAATCCACGACTGCATATATCGGTTGATATAGGTATCGGTTGATATCGGTAATTAAAGAGTTGGACAATATCGGAATATCGGATATCGGCAAAAAGCCATTATCGGACATCCCTAGCTGGAACCCATCCATCCATGTACTACCGCTTGTCCCTTTCGGAGTCGCGGGGGGTGCCGGAGCCTATCCCAGCTGCATTCGGGCGGAAGGCGGGGTACACCCTGGACAAGTCGCCACCTCATCGCAGGGCCAACACAGACAGACAACATTCACACTCGGGGATCGAACCCAGGACCTTCTTATTGTGAGCCACACGCACTAACCCCTGCCCTACGGCTGGAACCCATTATTCATATTTACATAATTTCTTCAATATATCAACTTCTCTGTTTATAAACCCTGTTCAATAATTTTAGTTCGTAGATGTGGGAGATATGAACATACAGTAATGTACTTAAACCTTAATCCTTATAACTTGCAGTTAGTACATTTTCATGGCTCTATAATATTTTCAATGTGCAAAACTTCGAAATTTAGGTTTTATGGAAAGTTGTTTTATCTGTTCGAGCCAAGAGCTTCTGCTAGTAAAAAGGTATTAACATGTAGCATTCTCTTGCTCAATCCCACATAGCTAAAAATGCAGTGTTTTTCAACCTTTTCTGAGCCAAGGCACATTTTTATCATTGAAAAAATTCTGAGGCACAAAACCAGCAGAAAACATAAAAAAATTAAACTAGGTAGCCGATATTGACAATAAAAAGTTGTGCTCCCAATTGTTGGATATGAATTCAAACCATAGCCAAGCATGCATCACTATAGCTCTTGTCTCAAAGTAGGTGTACTGTCACGACCTGTCACATCCCGCCGTGACTTATTTTGAGTTTTTTGCTGTTTTCCTGTGTTTTAGTTATTGTCTTGCGCTCCTATTTTGGTGGCTTTTCATCTTTTGTTGGTATTTTCCTGCAGCAGTTTCATGTCTTCCTTAGACGCTATTCCCCGCACCTGCTTTGTTTTCGCAATCAAGACTATTTAAGTTGTGCGGACGCCATCCTTCTTTGTGGGGACATTGTTGATTGTCATGTCATCTACGGATGTACTTTGTGGATGCCGTCTGCTCCACACGCTGTAAGTCTTTGCTGTCGTCCAGCATTCTGTTTTTGTTTATTTTGCAGCCAGTTCAGTTTTTGTTTCATTTTACATAGCCTTCCCTAAGCTTTAATGCATTTTCTTAGCGGCACTCGCCTTTTGTTTTATTTTTGGTACAAGTGTTAGATACTTTTTTACCTACACGCTTCCTCCCGCATATTGTGGTCACGACAAACCATGTTCCCGACATCTACAAAGCAATTAGCTACCTGCTGCCACCTACTGATATGGAAGAGTATTACATGGTTACTCTGCCGAGCTCCAGACACCACCGACACTCAACAAGGGCACATTTGCGGATTATAATTACTGGTTTGCAAAAAATATTTTTAACCCAATTAGGTGAAGACTGTATCAGACTGTATCTTGTGGTTGAAAAACTTTGCCCTAATGTATGGGAGGCACATAGCATTTGGCAAACGTTTGGAGTTGAGATAATTCAGGATAGGTCTGCAACGATTAATCAATTGAAAAACGCTTCAATTTATATTTTGTTGCTTTGATTAATCGTTTAATGAGTTTAATGACTAATGTAAAATGTATAAAATCCAGACCGCATGGAGCAGCCTGAATTAAAAATATGCAAACATAGTTTCCGCGGGACCAATGCAATAGGTTGCACAAAAAAAACGGTTGTGTGTGGGTGCTGTGATCTGTGTAGAGTGCAAAAAATATGTATTTTACTAATGCACACATGTTAAAAGTGTGATTTCAATTGTGACATGCATTTATTAAGAAAAAAAGAATGAAGGTTATGGCAAGCAAAAAAAAAAAAAATTCAACTATTTGCCCTATAATACACATTGAGGCTATAAAATGTGTTTTATCTGATTAATCAAACAAACTCAATTAATAAAATAATCTACAGCTGCAGCTGTAATTTCACGTAACCAAGGACTTCCTATACACTTTTGAAAAATGAAGAAAAACGATGTATATGGAGAATCCTGCAGGCTAATTCAGAGGAAAACGAAAAAGCCTAATGGCAGAATGTAGCCAAATTAGTCACATGCCAAATTGAACAACTGCCCTCAGGGGTTTAGTACGAGCATGTGGAGGTGAAGTGAACTTTCCAGCTGTTCAAGTATCAAGTTTGACATCAGTGTCTTGTCTTCCACCCTCCAAAGAGCCTTCTGATTGACCAATACCGCAAACACACGAGCGGAGATTTATTAGCACTAAAATGCCCCGAGGCTTCTTTCCTGAAGTAGGTCTTATTTCACAGCGGGTCGGCAATGCGTTTAAACCTGCTGGTTCAAGGAAAGGAAACACCTGGCAAATCACAAAAGTGAAAGCAAAAGCAGGAGACTATGTGCAATGCTCTAAAGCAGCCAATTAGCATGCCAAAACATGGTGGCAAAGAATACATTTTTACTTGCATCATTACAAAGCAGAAAATTGCTTTTAAACCGATGTCCACGTAAATGTCTATTTATTTATTCGCACAATATAAACACGGTACCAAAACATAGAGACATGTTACAACAAAAAGTAATTAGATATTAACAGGAAATGATCAAGTAGATTGATAACAGTTTGGAGCCTGAAATGATGCAATATGTTACCGCATAAGTTAGCAGTCAAATTAGGAGCCTTTGTAACCCGTTTTGAAATGGTTATATTATCATTTACTCTACATACTAAATAATAAATTGTGATATATATAGTTTTAGCAGGAGGCTCCAATCGCCCAACCCCAATTTACACACTAATGATGAAAGTCATGTTACATTATTTAATGATGTAAATAAAAAAATAAAATAAAATAAATACATGTGCGAGGGCAGCACGGTGGAAGAGGGGTTAGTGCGTCTGCCTCACAATACGAAGGTCCTGAGTAGTCCTGGGTTCAATCCCGGGCTCGGGATCTTTCTGTGTGGAGTTTGCATGTCCTCCCCGTGACTGCGTGGGTTCCCTCCGGGTACTCCGGCTTCCTCCCACCTCCAAAGACATGCACCTGGGGATAGGTTGATTGGTAATACTAAATTGGCCCTTGTGTGTGAATGTTGTCTGTCTATCTGTGTTGGCCCTGTGATGAGGGAGCGACTTGTCCAGGGTGTACTCTGCCTTCCGCCCGATTGTAGCTGAGATAGGCTCCAGCGCCCCCCCGCGACCCCTGAAGGGAATAAGCGGTAGGAAATGGATGGATGGAAATACATGTGCGTTTAATTGTAACACAAACAGTTCAAAAATAATAGTAAAACTTCACTATAAATGTGTTCATTTATACTGTCCCTCCGTTATGTCATGTCTGTGATAATGTTTTTGTTTGGCCATGTGCTGTTTGGTTTTTGTCCACTTAGTTCCTGCTTTTTCACTCCCTTGTTTTGTCACCATAGCGACCATTAGTTTCACCTGTTTCACATTTTGAGTCACGCACCTGTTTTCACTAATCATGTCACCAGTATTTAAACTTGTAGTTGCCAGGCAGTCAGCCTGGCGACATTAACTCTGTTATCCCTGTTACTCCGTTGATTACGTGTTCCATGCCATAGATTCCTGCTCTGCCAAGTAAGTTTTTGTTTTTTCATGTCACAGTTAACGAGTTTTGCTTCATGTTCATAGTTTCTGCCTTTGTGCAAGTTTTTGTTTTCTTAGCCAAGTTTATCTCCGCCTGTGAGCGCGCCTTTTGTTTGTACCCCTTTTTGTAGTTTGTTAGTGTTTAAAAAAATATGTATCTACCTTCATGCCATGTCCGGTCCAGCTTTTCTTGCATCTCGGGAAAACAAACAACCCATCGTCCACATTATGACACGTTACAGGAATGATATAATACATTAGACTTTTTAATAACAGAAACACAAACAAAAGTGTCAAAAGTGTGAGCTCACTAATGTACTTTGGGGCGACATAGCTCGGTTGGTGGAGTGGCTGTGCCAGCAATTTGAGGGTTCCAGGTTCGATTCCCGCTTCCACCTATAGTCACTGCCGTTGTGTCCTTGGGCAAGACACTTTACCCAACTGCTCCCAGTGCCACCCACACTGGTTTAAATGTAACTTAGATATTGGGTTTCACTATGTAAAGCGCTTTGAGTCACTACAGAAAAGCACTATATAAATAAATAAATAAATAATTCACTTCACTTCACTACTTTATTGCCAGCTTCATTTGTGAAGTACACATATTGAGTTGAGTTGAGTTTTGTTTATTTAAAACATGCATGCATACAACATGATACATCACAATGTCCAGTTTCTCTATTCAACATGTTCGAAAAGCAGTAGGAAGAAGCAGAGCTTATTTAATCCTACCCCCTTTTCCTTTACATAGCAGTTGCTAACACTTTTGTTCACTTCCTGTTCTCAATTTATTCACAATTCTATAAATAATAACAATACAAATAAATAAATACATAAATAACACTTAGTGAAGTAAGTTATATTATATATTGTGAGATAAGTAAGATTATCTAGAAAATGAATGAATGGATGAAATAAATTCAGATGGTTATTCGTCTTTGTACTTCGTAAACACTTTAAGTTTGAAGAGTTTCTTGAAGTGGATCATATTAGTACATTGTTTGATTTCTTTGCTTAATCTATTCCATAATTTAATTCCACATACTGATATACTGAAGGTCTTAAGTGTTGTACGTGCATACAAATGTTTTAAATGACATTTTTCTCTAAGATTACATTTCTCCTATTTTTTTTAGAAGAATTGTTGCATATTGTTGGGTAGCAGATTATAGTTTGCTTTGTGTATAACTTTGGCTGTTTGCAAATTCACTATGTCGTGAAATTTTAGTATTGTCTGTTCAATTAATAAAGGGTTTGGTATGTTCTCTATATCCAACATTATGTATTATTCTAACTGATCTTTTTTGCAACACCGTTAATGAAAGCAGTGTACTTTTGTTGTTATTTCCCCATATTTCTGCCCAATAACTCAGATATTGGCATGCACAAACTAATGTGTTGTAACATGTGTTAATATGTTAATATATATTATATATATTATATTATTTATTATTATTATTATTGTCTATTGTGAGCGAACTGTGGTGCTGAATTTCCCCCAGGGATCAATAAAGTACTTTCTATTCTATCCTATTCTATTCTATTAAAACCCTGCCTGTGTCTACACTGCTGCTTTTGCCTTGTTAACACTCACAACTACTTTCCTCACGTGCGGCGCCATAGTCGCCCGAGCCGGGTCGCGCGCTAAAGTTCAACGTGGTCGCCTGGGGCCTCGACCCTGCCCATTCTCTTCACCTGCTCTCCCGCTCTGCCACTGCAGCTTGTAAAAGTAACAGCGAGGGTGAAAATTAAAGCGCCTCACGTTGCTTTTACGAGCTTTCTTGACTTTCCTCTTTCCAGCCTAGTCCTAAACTCCCACTGTGCGGGTGAACGAGCTTTGTGGCAAATCTTCTTAATGGGTCTTTGCTTCTTTTGATCTCTTCATATACACCATATAGACAAAACGATATGTATTTTTTAAACATGGGATTAACATGTCTACTTTATGTACTGTATTTTTCGGAGTATAAGTCGCTCCGGAGTATAAGTCGCACCGGCCGAAAATGCACAATAAAGAAGGAAAAAACATATATATGTCGCACTGGAGTATAAGTCGCATTTTTTGGGGGAAATGTATTTGATAAAATCCAACACCAAGAATAGACATTTGAAAGGCAATTTAAAATAAATAAAGAATTGTGAACAACAGGCTGAATAAGTGTACGTTATATGAGGCATAAATAACCAACAGAGAACGTGCCTGGTATGTTAACGTAACATATTATGGTAAGAGTCATTCAAATAACTATAACATATAGAACATGCTATACGTTTACCAAACAATCTGTCACTCCTAATCACTAAATCCCATGAAATCTTATACGTCTAGTCTCTTACGTGAATGAGCCAAATAATATTATTTGATATTTTACGGTAATGTGTTAATAATTTCACACATAAGTCGCTCCTGAGTATAAGTCGCACCCCCGGCCGGCCAAACTATGAAAAAAACTGCGACTTGTAGTCCGAAAAATACGGTAGTTGTAAAACAGTTCCCTCTTGCATGTGTACACTCTAGGGATGTAGAGATAAACGGTAATAATGATAAGAATTAGGGATGTCCGATAATATCGGACTGCCGATATTATCGGCCGATAAATGCTTTAAAATGTAATATCGAAAATTATCGGTATCGGTTTCAAAATGATCGGTATCGGTTTCAAATAGTAACATTTATGACTCTTTAAAACGCCGCTGTGTACACGGATGTAGGGAGAAGTACAGAGCGCCAATAAACCTTAAAGGCACTGCCTTTGTCTGCCGGCCCAGTCACATAATATCTACGGCTTTTCACACACACAAGTGAATGCAAGGCATACTTGGTCAACAGCCATACAGGTCACGCTGAGGGTGGCCGTATAAACAACTTTAACACTGTTACAAATATGCGCCACACTGTGAACCCACACCAAACAAGAATGACAAACACATTTCGGGAGAACATCCGCACCGCAACACAACATAAACACAACAGAACAAATACCCAGAACCCCTTGCAGTACTAACTCTTCTGGGACGCCACAATATACCCCCCCCCCCCTCAACTTCCTAATGCTCTCTCAGGGAGAGCATGTCCCAAATTCCAAGCTGCTGTTTTGAGGCATGTTAAAAAAAATAATGCACTTTGTGACTTCAATAATAAATATGGCAGTGCCATGTTGGCATTTTTTTCCATAACTTCAGTTGATTTATTTTGGAAAACCTTGTTACATTGTTTAATGCATCCAGCGGGGCATCACAACAAAATTAGGCATAATAATGTGTTAATTCCATGACTGTATATATCGGTATCGGTTGATATTTGTATCGGTAATTAAGAGTTGGACAATATCGGAATATCGGATATCGGCAAAAAAGCCATTATCGGACATCTCTAAGAAATATAGAAACTTTAATTAATTCCAGACAGTAAAAAAGTTTTGGTCAGACTGGAAAATACACTCATTTTGCTCCTCCGCAGTGTGCACTGGTCGTAAATCTGCCGAGGGATGACCAGACTTTGTCAGTTATTCCATCTTATTATCCACAGTGCTTCCTGGCCGTGGCGCATCCACAGGCCTCCGTGGGGAAATGACAAAGCTGCCATGTTAGAACCCTGCAGTAGTTCTGCCTCCATGCAGTCCAGTAATGCCAGGCTTTGCATTTGGGCAGAAAGACGCGGGGCGATGCCAAATCTGACAGCAGCTTCAGTAGTTTTCCAGAAACAACTTGTTTTTTTTATAGGATGTCTGCTGGATGCCACATTTTCAATCATCGTCACCACTCAGCCGAGGCTCGAGTGTAAAGTTGCTGCTATTTCACTGTCTTCCGACCTTAAATCTTTGTTGTTTTAAAGTGATGAATTTTTAAAGGACATTTTTTAAAGTGAAAGTATCCACATTACGGAATGATTCACACCTGACTTTCTCTCCTTCATGCGTGCTCCATACTACATATTTATTGTGCAAAAGTATTCCCCGGTTCCATTACAAGTGTGGCCCCGCCCACTTTTAGTCTGCTGCGGTTGTTTCAGCTGTCATCACTTCTTGTTGCTGCGATTCATGGAACTTTCTGTGTGAATGCCGTGTCAGCCGCACATTAAGCTTCAGTTTAGTTCTGCAAATACGCGATATTGAGTTATATTAATGCATCGGTTTAAAAGTGCACTTGTAAATCATTACTTAAAGCTTTTAACTACCTATGCAAAAATGAAAAACGACTCTAAATCTTCTTTGATGCGCCTGAAAGAGTGGCAGCATATCACAGTAGCTCCTTTGAATTCCTTCATTTAACTTTAATTACCTGACACCTTCTATGTCAGCTACTTCTCTTTGTTTTTAATGTCTATTTTCTATTTTCTGCTGGATTTACACTCTATTTTATGCTGCAGCTGTCACATATACTGTAATATTGTACATCGTAATTGTTATATATTATATATATCAGGGGTCACCAACCTTTTTGAAACCAAGAGCTACTTCTTGGGTACTGATTAATGCGAAGGGCTACCAGTTTGATACACACTTAAATAAATTGCCAGAAATTGCCAATTTGCTCGATTTACCTTTAACTCTATGTTATTATTAATAATTAATTATATTTATCTTTGTGGAAACACTGATCATCTTAATGATTTCTCACAATAAATATATATAGAAACAGATAAATATCAATATGCAACACTTTATTTTTATATTTTCTCTCTAAGTGCACATTTTTCAAATTAAACATTTTCAAATGATCACTTCTAAGACAGTCTTGTGAAATCACAATATCCCATTTTAACTAGCTAGCCACTAACATTTTTTAATAAATCATGAATTACTTTGCACCATGTTTGTACAAATAATAACTCATGTAAAATACAAAAGTCAACTCTCAAATTTTTAAATAAATCATGTCACACTTTGAACTGGACACCAAATCTGTTATCTGTTTCTTCGTCAGTTAGTGAAGACCAAGTCTTTAAAATATTTTTTTGGGTTTTCAAATTCTATTTCAGTTTTGTCTCTCTTAGAATTAAAAATGTCGAGCAAAGCGAGACCAGCTTGCTAGTAAATAAATACAATTTAAAAAATAGAGGCAGCTCACTGGTAAGTGCTGCTATTTGAGCTATTTTTAGAACATGCCAGCGGGCTACTCATCTGGTCCTTACGGGCTACCTGGTGCCCGCGGGCACCGCGTTGGTGACCCCTGGTATATATGATATAGACATAAAATAATATATCAGTCTATATAATATACTGTACATATATTATGTAAATATTACGTATATATGTTATATTTTATATCACTTTATTTAGTCTATTTATACCTGCATTGTCCTTTCCATCCTTACACTTTCCATCATTGTAACTGAGCTACTGTGTGGAACAATTTCCCTTGTGGATCATTAAAGTTTGTCTAAGTCTAAGTCTAAATAAAGGTCTTAGATTTTTGGACACATGGTAAATGGGTTCTACTTGTATAGCGCTTTTCTACCTATAAGGTACTCAAAGCGCTTTGACTATTTCCACATTCACCCATTCACACACACCATCACACACTCATTCACACACTGATGGTGGAAGCTGCCATGCAAGGCGCTAACCATGATCAGGAGCAAGGGTGAAGTGTCGTGCTCAAGGACACAATGGACTTGACTAGGTTGGTAGAAGCTGGGGAAAAAACAGTGCAAAAATGCAAACGTTCCATGAATCGCAGCAACATGCAAAAATAGTGTTTCCCACAGATTGCCAATCTATTTGTGGCAGTGGGGGTGAGGCCAGGGGGTTTGGCGGGGTGGTGGTAATATGACGTAATTGTAGTATGAAACTTTTTTTTTTTAAAGACTAAAAAACACGACAAATCTTACTTTCAACATATCTTTTTCTTGTTACACTTGATTGTTTTGCTATATTTTTCAATTGTTCTTTTTATTACACGTTGTACTCGCCTGGTTTATTTACATATATTATTATGCCCTCCCTAAATGTTGTAATTTAGCTTGGCAAATATGTAAAGAGTCCTTTAAATTAGAGATGAAAGAAACAACTGGAGGTTGTTTATTGATAGTCTCCACAATGAAGTTACAGTAAAACCAGGCACACTAAGAAAAGTACATCAATCTACACATGAAGCACACATACAGTACGGGCCAAAAGTTTGGACACACTTTTTCATTTCAATGCGTTTTCTTTATTTTCAAGACTATTTACATTGTAGATTGTCACTGAAAGCAGCAAAAATATGACACCTGTGAAGTGAAAACCGTTTCAGGTGACTACCCCTTGAAGCTCATCGAGAGAATGCCAAGAGTGTGTGAAAAAGTAACCAGAGCAAAGGGTGGCTATTTTAAAGAAACTAGAATACAAAACATGTTTTCAGTTATTTCACCTTTTTTTGTTAAGTACATAACTCCACATGTGTTCATTCATAGTTTTGATGCCTTCAGTGACAATCTACAATGTAAATAGTCATGAAAATAAAGAAAACACATTGAATGAGGAGGTGTGTCCAA
This sequence comes from Nerophis lumbriciformis, assembly GCF_033978685.3. Taxonomy (NCBI): domain Eukaryota; kingdom Metazoa; phylum Chordata; class Actinopteri; order Syngnathiformes; family Syngnathidae; genus Nerophis; species Nerophis lumbriciformis. Next base: position 25,423,167 of record NC_084561.2, on the reverse strand, counting down.
ACTTTTGGCCTGTACTGTACATGTAGGAATCATGTTAAATCAACAATATAGTTTAGTTTAAACAAAAAAAGAAAACAATGCAAGCATACAGGATAAAAGTTGGCTCTTATTCTCCTAGCTTAATGCTAACATACAATGGACGATCCAATTGACGGGCTAACAAAAATTAGCAATGCAATTGTTTTTAACTTATTTTTAATTAAAAAAATTGACATTAAACAGTAAATGCAATTTTACTTCAAGGCATATAGCCACCAAAACTGTGGAAGAGAATATTGACCGCATACTTTGTACGACAAGGCCAGTCTGTTGCTTTCTGCATTGTGTGTGTGCGTGCTATTGCTCAAATTTCCAAATCTAATTCTAGAACATACAACGTTTTCAATGTTTCTGTCATGACGAGGAGGTTTTCGCAGCTTTATGCGAGGATTGTTCTCCCAGGACACAAACGGACCTTTCCGGACAACGGTAGAAGGTAGGAACATGTTTATACTCCTCTCAAAAAGGTGAAAACAAAAAGGCGCACAAGGCGAAAGCAAAACTTAACGCAGGAAACAAAAGCTAACACTTAGCCTGAGCTATGGACATGAAACAAAAAGTCGCTAACTGTATAATAAACAATAAACAAAACTTACGTGGCATGGCATGAAGCGTGAAAAGAGCAATCGCAAGAATACAAGCATGGACAGAGCATGAAAAGAACAATGTCGCCAGACCGATTTACTGGCAACGACAGGCTTAAATAATATCAGTGATTACAAACAGGTGCACGTCTGGAACACAAGAGGCAGGTGAAACTAATGAGTCGCCATGGTGACTAAAACAAACAAGAGTGCACAAAAACAGGAACTATTGGAGTCTTAAACAAACAGAAAATAACAAAAAACACGATCCAGACCACAGATCATGACAGTTTCGTGGAACATGATTTTGAAAATCAAACAAATTAATATAAAACACAACACAACTAAATAAATGTGAGCCAAACACTGAAAAATGGGCTTCTGTTGGCTCAACTTTAATATATTTTCTTGAACTAACAACATACAATTATGTGGGACAGGCAGATAATCCATCCATCCATCCATCCATTTTCTACCGCTTGTCCCCTTCGGGGTTGTGGGGGGCGCTGGAGCCTATCTCAGCTACAATCGGGCGGAAGGCGGCGTACACCCTGGACAAGTCGCCACCTCATCGCAGGGCTAACACAGATAGACAGACAACATTCACACACTTGGGTCCATTTAGTGTTGCCAATCAACCTATCCCCAGGTGCATGTCTTTGGAGGTGGGAGGAAGCCGGAGTACCCGGAGGGAACCCACACAGTCACGGAGAGAACATGCAAACTCCACACAGAAAGATCCCGAGCGCAGGATCGAACCCAGGACCTTCGTATTGTGAGACAGACGCACTAACCCCTCTTTCACCGTGCTGCCCCAGGCAGATAATAATGATAATAAAAATAAGTCCATTATTTTATGAGTATTAACTAAAGCTTTTAAAGAAGTACTTCTGGAATTGTTTTAGAGTGCACATAGAGCATAGTGGTGTAATTGGCCATGTGTGGGAGAAAGAAAAAGTGAGCAACACACATGAAAAGCGGTCATCCCTTGTTTATCCCGGGTAATTGTTTCCAGGCCTGACAGTGGTAAACAAATTTCCGCAAAGTAGGATTATTAAATACTAAATGAAATATTTTCATAGTTAAAGCATAAAAAGTAAATGTTTACCACATTCTGAATACATTTTTTTAACACACAGTAAGTAGAGCCCTCTAAACATGAAATAAAGTCACATTTACATTTGTTGCCTTCAACCTTGAATGTGTTCTTCTGTGGATTACAGTATTCACCGCGAGCCCAGAGGATCCTGCAAGCATCATTGCTATGGCCATCACCCGGCCACTACAACACACCACTATGTGGAAATACTTTAAGTTGCTCCTTAATGACTTGCACATTCAACTGTCACTTAATTGTTTAATGGCTCACTGCTGACTCGGGTTGCACGATTAATCGTTGTCGCATAAACATTGAGGTTTTAATTAGTGCGATTTAGGACTGGGCGATATGGCCATTTTTTAATATCTCGATATTTTTAGGCCATGTCACGATACACGATATATATCTCGATATTTTGCCTTAGCCTTGAATGAACACTTGATGCATATAATCACAGCAGTATGATGATTCTATGTGTCTACATTAAAACATTCTTGTTCATACTGCATTAATATATGCTCATTTTAAACTTTCATACAGAGAGGGAAATCACAACTAAGTCAATTGACCAAAAGTGTATTTATTAAACAGTTATTAAGCAGTGGCACAAACATTCATGTCATTTCCAAAACAAAACGTGCAAGATTGTCAGAGAAAACAAGCTATTTGTGCACTTTTGTGCATGATGTCACTAAGATGACACATCAAAACAACACTAAATTAAAGTGCACTTTTTGTACCGAACGCAACTACAATAGTTTAAAACAAATAAAGTGCACTTTTGTGCATGATGTCACACAAGATATTTCAATAACTGTCAATCAAAAATGAGCTGCATAATAGGAAATCAAATAGTGTATGTCCTTCGCTATGTGGTAGGTTCCTGTGGACGTTATCTCCTTCTGTTGTTGACTATTTGTTTCATACAGTGTTGATGTGGAAATGGTTGCCTTGGCATTTTGTTGGTGTGGCACCGAACGGAGATGTTGACATGCGGAGTTTGAAGCACTCCTCATTCTCTAGCGGGTGACTTTTCAAATGATGCTACATATTAGCAGTAATGCTATTTTTTGTAGCAACGCTTTTGCCCCACACTTGACAAATTATGGTTGTCTGTTCAACATCTTCCCGCTTGAAGCCAAACCACCGCCAGACGATGGACCCCCTGCTGTTTTTTTAGGAATGAATTATTTCTTCATTTGTTACCAGATTCACACCTTCTTTCTCTCGTATTACCACTCGCACCACTGCTAACGTTACCCATTGAATATCACGATATAGTAATTTTCTAGACAAACCCGCGATATATCGAGTATATCGATATATCACCCAGCCCTAGTGCGATTACGTAACTACAAGAGGCAGAGGTATTGTTTTTTTCTTTCTCTGCCGTCACCGGCATTTGAGTGATAGACTTGTTCGCCAATCGGAGTTGTTCTTCCTCGCTTAAAACAGGGAGAAAGAGGTCTCACTCTTTGCATTGCTCTCAGGCACCTAAGCGCGTTTATTAAACAGTAGAATTAATTGAACGCAGTGAGCCCTCTTTTCAGTCATTCACAGTCTTTGTCTCGGTGGGCGGAGAGCGAGTCAGTGAGGCTGCGCAGACAGGAAGCACAGAGAGAGAGCCTCCCCACTCGCTACTCGCCGCAAAGTAACAACATGAGGAGGAAAACAATATGATTACAAAGCAGAATGTCCTGTTGTGGGAATGTTTCCGCTTCAAATTGGATGGGCAATATGAGCCCATCAACACGGACGAACAAACGGGAATGCCGTAAAGACAAAAAACAATGTCCGACCCCGTTTTTCCAACTGAGAAAAAAAATGCACTTTAAGATGTACTATTATTGTTATTATTATTTAAGCTAAATATTTTCTTACAGAATGGCTCCATTTAATTTATAGTTTATTTATTTAGGATAACAAAGTTTTTCACCTTCCAAGTACAGCACAATAGTGAACAAGTCTACAGTAATTAGAAATAAATGTTCATATCCTTTTAAATTGTTACTTGTATTATTAATATTTATTATGAGTACATTACATTTTAACACTATAGTTTTTACCGATTATTTCTTTAGTTTAGGAGCATGATGTAGAGAAAAGCTCGGAGTCTGTCTGCATGAAGCCAAATATTTGCATATCGTTTGAACGTATGGCACCTTGAGACAATAATATATTGATTGACACTCTAAAATTAACATGTGATATTTTCACAGTTTTATGAATTCGTATGTACAGTAAGGAAGGGATTCTTATGGCCTCATTCCTGGGTGGGGATTGTTAATCATTTTGCAATGCAGTCTGTTGAAAATGATGGAAAGCTCCACTGTACATAGCAACTGACGCTTTGGTCAAAGTTGGAATTGCCACAAAACACATTTTAAGATATTCAACACTTTACTGTCATCTGGCGGCTAAGGTAGATAGTGCACGTCCCAAAATGTGTTACATTTCATGTGTCAGGTAAACCGCGACAAATTTTATAAAAGGTAAAAATCGCAAATTGAATTGCAATCAAAAAAATTTAGAGAAAATTCACACTTACGTTTTTTCTCAAAATCGTGTTGCCTTGCTGCTGATCACAGGAATTTTAAAACTCCTGATAGGAGCTTCTAGGCGTACATGTGGAAATCATGCTGTTTTCAGCAAGTTCAAATTTAGGGGGTGTTTCTTTTTGGGACTGCACCTCCACAGTGGTGGGGGAGACTGTCCTGCTTACTAAGTGGCGGTCACAGCTTGCTGCTGTCACACCGAAATTGGAAGCAGAATGGTAAATAAAAAGCTCATATTTTATCAAACTGGGAGCAACTATGATGTCATGCCAAATACTCACATGTGTAGTTATTATGGCATATGAAAGGGACAAGCGGTAGAAAATGGATGGATGTTTTTATTGTAAAATCCTGCCAGCCCCACCAGATTTGATTCAAGGTGTACCTTTAAGGGGGGACTAAAGGCTCCTTGAAGCAACTTTATTACACTCTTCTGGAAGTGCTTGGACTCTTTTTATTGCCGTACTACCTGTTTGCATGCCACAAATCCATAATCTCCAACATTATATACATGAGCAAAGCTTTTTTAGGACCCTGTAACATCTGGCGCTGGCAAAGATACATAAATAGTGCGATTTTTAATGGTTCCAGTCTTCTTGTGTTACTGGATAAAGTGTTACGGGCGAGTGAAGGAGTGGGTGTAGATTACAGCAGCACCCTAATTATGTGTAACTTATAGTTTCTGGAGGCTGGGCTGTATGACTTTTACATTGTCTGGCTCTTTTGCTTATTTTCACTTGAAGTCATCTTTGTGTCACCCACACTTGTACCTTCAAATAGTTCCGCTTGTACATTTTCTCCACTTGGATCATCTACTATTGGACAGTATTTTTTCCTGGGTAGTATCTAAGAGGAGAATTTATATAAATTTTATTTTGAATTAAACATTCACAATTTTCCATTCACAGCACCGGCAAAATCAACAAAAAACACTTTAATATTAATGCCAAGCCAGTCTTGTTTTGTTGTTGTTGCTTTGTTTTTGTGTGTGTTATAATTAATGTTAATACAAGTTTTAACAACAACAAACAGATTAATCAACTTAAGATAAAAATGTTTTTGCTGGGAAATACTAGGATCTGTAACCCTCAATCTTGGCAATCAGATGCAGCAGAGCATAAAAATAAAGAAACCACTGTATTGCACCTAACTCGAGCCGATTGAGGAGCTTGTTTTCTGCACAAGTAGCACCAACTTAAGTACCATGCGCCTCGCCGTATGCTATTTCTCTGCAGCGAGTTGTCCGACTATACCGAGAAAAGGGGTGTCAAACATACGGCCTGAGGGCCGCATCAGGCCCGCGAACAGGTTTTACCCGGCCCGCGGGATGAGTTTGCTAAGTATAAAAATGTACCTGAAATTTTTTAATGAAAGAATCTGCTGTTCTAAATGTGTCCACTGGATGTCGCAATAGCAATTATTTGTATCTTTGTAGATGATGCTACATATGTACAAAATAAACCACGTGATGTTATTACATCAGTCGAGGAAAATGATCAAACTACATAAATAACATCTGGTTATTTGATTTTGAGATAATGTTTTTATCTTGTTGAAAATTAAAGGCCTACTGAAATGCGATTCTCTTATTTAAACGGGGATAGCAGGTCCATTCTATGTGTCATACTTGATAATTTCGCGATATTGACATATTTTTGCTGAAAGGATTTAGTAGAGAACATCGACGATAAAGTTCGCAACTTTTGGTTGCTGATAAAAAAGCCTTGCTTCTACCGGAATTAGCAGACGATATGCGCGTGACGTCACAGGTTGTAGAGCTCCTCACATCCGCACATTGTTTACAATCATGGCCACCAGCAGCGAGAGCGATTCGGACCGAGAAAACGACAATTCCCCATTAATTTGAGCGAGGATGAAAGATTTGTGGATGAGGAAAGTGAGAGTGAAGGACTAGAGGGCAGTGGGAGCGATTCAGATAGGGAAGATGCTGTGAGAGGCGGGTGGGACCTGATATTCAGCTGGGAATGACTAAAACAGTATATAAACACAAGACATATATATACTCTATTAGCCACAACACAACCAGGCTTATATTTAATATGCCACAAATTAATCCCGCATAACAAACACCTCCCCCCTCCCGTCCATATAACCCGCCAATACAACTCAAACACCTGCACAACACACTCAATCACACAGCCCAAAGTACCGTTCACCTCCCCAAAGTTCATACAGCACATATATTTCCCCAAAGTCCCCAAAGTTACGTACGTGACATGCACATAGCGGCACGCACGTACGGGCAAGCAATCAAATGTTTGGAAGCCGCAGCTGCATGCGTACTCACGGTACCGCGTCTGCGTATCCAACTCAAAGTCCTCCTGGTAAGAGTCTCTGTTGTCCCAGTTCTCCACAGGCCAATGGTAAAGCTTGACTGTCATCTTTCGGGAATGTAAACAATGAAACACTGGCTGTGTTATCCGGCACAACAGTCAGGGGGTGCATTCTACGGCGGGGGTGCATTATCCGGCACAACATCTGCCGCAATACACCGCTTCCCACCTACAGCTTTCTTCTTTGCTGTCTCCATTGTTCATTGAACAAATTGCAAAAGATTCACCAACACAGATGTCCAGAATACTGTGGAATTTTGCGATGAAAACAGACGACTTAATAGCTGGCCACCATGCTGTCCCAAAATGTCCTCTACAATCCGTGACGTCACGCGCAGGCATCATCATACCGAGACGTTTTCAGCAGGATATTTCGCGCGAAATTTAAAATTGGACTTTAGTAAGCTAACCCGGCCGTATTGGCATGTGTTGCAATGTTAAGATTTCATCATTGATGTATAAACTATCAGACTGCGTGGTCGGTAGTAGTGGGTTTCAGTAGGCCTTTAACACCAATGAGTAGACTGATGAACATTATCACATAATTTATTCAGAAAATATAAATAACGACAAATATATTATTAACCGCAACATGTAAGTGTAAAAAAACAAAACAACATTATGATTTGTACAAATTCAGAATGTGCTTGTTCTATTTTTAAACAAAGAAAACAATCTGAAGTTGTCTTTATTTTGAAGTTATTTTGCTGGGATTTTACCAGTCCGGCCCACTTGGGGGTAGATTTTTCTCCATGTAGCCCCCGATCTAAAATTATATATATACATACATATATATAAATATATATGTATGTATATATGTATATGTATATATATATATATATATATATATATATATATATATATATATATATATATATATATATATATATATATATATACATATACGTATATATATACATACATATATATGTATATATATGTATGTATATATATATATATATATATATATATATATATATATATATATATATATATATATATATATATATATATATATATATATATATATACATATACGTATATATATACATACATATACATATATGTATATATATATATATGTGTATATATATATATATATATATATATATATATATGTGTGTATATATATATATATATATATATATATATATATATATATATATATATATATATATGCTCATGGGAAAACTAAGAAGGGGGATAAGAGAAAAGTTGGGGTAAAAAGTGTATATTATGCTCTAGAAATAAACATATGCTATTCTTAAGTTATGTCTTTCTAACTTTCAGTATATGTCTTTCATTCAAGGAAATGTGCACCCTTGTTAACTAATACCGTGTGCGCTCTGTAATGCCAGATGAAAGGAAAAAAAAAAAAGGAACCCCTTACCCCCTGGAGTGAATCCCCGGGTAGGTGGGTAACGAGTCGTATGATTACCACCATTAACTTATGCTAGCGTCAATGAAAGTGTGGGGAATGACCCAATATATGGCCCTGAGGTAGGAACCAAATGCCAGGAATAGTTCACTAGGAGCGACCCCCACGAATACTTGTCCCTCACCCTCAATAACCGTTGGCATTAAGGTATCGTTGGTTGGTCGGTTCTTAGTGCCAAGAAATAGCTCTATATAATAGGGTGTAGACTACTTGGTAGAATTTACTTATTGCCGTTGTATTGAGTCTTAAATCTCCCACTACTTATTAAGTTTTAGGCTTTCTTAGTTTTAAGTAATTAGTATACCTTAATTAGTTACTGAGATTACAATGTTTTATTTAAATTAATGGTTATTACACATTACTGTCTATGTATACTCAGCCTTCCCGGTAAGGTCTATTCAGGTGTACTGGAGAGGAGGCTACGCCGGATAGTCGAACCTCGGATTCAGGAGGAACAGTGTGGTTTTCGTCCTGGTCGTGGAACTGTGGACCAGCTCTATACTCTCGGCAGGGTCCTTGAGGGTGCATGAGAGTTTGCCCAACCAGTCTACATGTGCTTTGTGGATTTGGAGAAGGCATTCGACCGTGTCCCTCGGGAAGTCCTGTGGGGAGTGCTCAGAGAGTATGGGGTATCGGACTGTCTGATTTTGGCGGTCCGCTCCCTGTATGATCAGTGTCAGAGCTTGGTCCGCATTGCCGGCAGTAAGTCGGACACGTTTCCAGTGAGGGTTGGACTCCGCCAAGGCTGCCCTTTGTCACCGATTCTGTTCATAACTTTTATGGACAGAATTTCTAGGCGCAGTCAAGGCGTTGAGGGGATCTGGTTTGGTGGCTGCAGGATTAGGTCTCTGCTTTTTGCAGATGATGTGGTCCTGATGGCTTCATCTGGCCAGGATCTTCAGCTCTCGCTGGATCGGTTCGCAGCCGAGTGTGAAGCGACTGGGATGAGAATCAGCACCTCCAAGTCCGAGTCCATGGTTTTCGCCCGGAAAAGGGTGGAATGCCATCTTCGGGTTGGGGAGGAGACCCTGCCCCAAGTGGAGGAGTTCAAGTACCTCGGAGTCTTGTTCACGAGTGAGGGAAGAGTGGATCGTGAGATCGACAGGCGGATCGGTGCGGCATCTTCAGTAATGCGGACGCTGTATCGATCCGTTGTGGTGAAGAAGGAGCTGAGCCGGAAGGCAAAGCTCTCAATTTACCGGTCGATCTACGTTCCCATCCTCACCTATGCTCATGAGCTTTGGGTTATGACCGAAAGGACAAGATCACGGGTACAAGCAGCTGAAATGAGTTTCCTCCGCCGGGTGGCGGGGCTCTCCCTTAGAGATAGGGTGAGAAGCTCTGTCATCCGGGGGGAGCTCAAAATAAAGCCGCTGCTCCTCCACATCGAGAGGAGCCAGATGAGGTGGTTCGGGCATCTGGTCAGGATGCCACCCGATCGCCTCCCTCGGGAGGTGTTTAGGGCACGTTCGACCGGTAGGAGGCCACGGGGAAGACCCAGGACACGTTGGGAAGACTATGTCTCCCGGCTGGCCTGGGAACGCCTCGGGATCCCCCGGGAGGAGCTGGACGAAGTGGCTGGGGAGAGGGAAGTCTGGGCTTCCCTGCTTAGGCTGCTGCCCCCGCGACCCGACCTCGGATAAGCGGAAGAAGATGGATGGATGGATGGATGATGATTCTATGTGTCTACATTAAAACATTCTTCTTCATACTGCATTAATATATGCTCATTTTAAACTTTCATGCAGAGAGGGAAATCACAACTAAGTCAATTGACCAAAAGTGTATTTATTAAACAGTTATTAAGCAGTGGCACAAACATTCATGTCATTTCCAAAACAGAAAGTGCAAAATTGTCAGAGACATTTTAAAACAAGCTATTAGTGCACTTTTGTGCATGATGTCTCTAAGATGACAAATCAAAACAACACTAAATTAAAGTGCACTTTTTGTACAGAACGCCACTACAATAGTTTAAAACAAATAAAGTGCACTTTTGTGCATGATGTCACACAAGATATTTCAATAAGTGTCAAATAAAAATGAGCTGCTTAATAGGAAATCAAATTGTGTACGTCCTTCGCTATGTGGTAGGTTCCCGCGGACGTTATCTCTTTTGTTGTTGACTATTTTTTTCATACGGTGTTGATCTGGAAATGTTTGCCTCTGCATTTTGATGGTGTGGGCGTGTGGCACCTAACGGAGATGTTGACATGCGGAGTAAGCACTCTACATTCTCTAGCAGGTGACTTTTCAAATGATGCTACATATTAGCAGTAATGCTACTTTTCGTAGCAATGCTTTTTCCCCACACTTGACATATTACGGTTGTCTGTTCGACATATTCCCACTTGAAGCCAAACCACCGCCAGACGATGGACCCCGTGCTGTTTTTCTTGGGAATTAATTCTTCCTTCATTTGTTACCAGATTCGCACCTTCTTTCTCTCGTATTACCACTCGCACCACAGCTAACTTTAGCCATGCTGCTACCTCTCTGCTGCGCGAGGGCGTATACGTATGTGACGTATGGCGTGACAGTATGTGACGTATGTACAGGCCCGGCCCTAACCAATCTGGCGCCCTAGGCAAGATTTTAGGTGGCGCCCCCCCACATCGGCAGTGAAGTGTATATACTCACAAGAAACCGAATAGCTTTGTCTTTGACCTTTTTTTTTTTACTTACAACTATACCTAATATATAAAGGGGTGGAAAAGTGACTATTACCTGCAGGGCAAACATTAGCTAACCAGAAGGCAATAACAGTGTAAACAAAAAACACCTGCTTAAAAGATCTAATACAAATGTCCCTGAGGAATGTAAGGTGGGAGTACTGTAATTACCTAACGTTACATTATTATTTTCCATAACAATTCAGCCCCCTCCACAATATTAACCCGACGTTAAAACAGAACTAGCTATTTATTGATTAGCAATTGCCGAATCATGTAACATTAGCTTAATGCTAAAAAGCCAGGTTACTATCACATTCTGTAACAGACAAATAATTTCATGTAGGCATACCTGCTACCTCTGTCTTTTCTCGTTTCTCCTCCTCTTTTCTCATTTTTCTTCCCTGGGCACCTGACAGTTTTGGCCGTTTTGACATTTTGTGTTGATTGTTTGATGTGGTGACGTCCAAAAAGAGTCATGATACGGGAAGGGAGGGGGCGCACCGTGCGGGGGGAGGGAGGGCGGGGGGGGGGGGGGGGGCCTGCGTAATGTTGTTACAAATAATATTTCTATTAAATAGGCTTTACTTTGCATTTTAATTAACGTGGGATTATTTTTTGTATTTAGAAATAATAGTATCAACTTTTTTTTTTTTTTTCTCCAACATTTGTGGAACTGGCGTGGCGCCCCCTGATGGACGGCGCCCTTAGCATTTGCCTATACGGCCTATGCCACGGGCCGGCCCTGCGTATGTAAGAAGGTGTGCTTGCTGTCTGTGAGAAGGACAGACAAGAAAGAGTGAGAAGAGCCTGCAGTGTAATATCCTCAGCTAAAAGCAACTGCGTGAGAACGTATACTCAAATATCACGATATAGTCATTTTCTATATCGCACAGAGACAAACCCGCGATGTATCGCGTATATCGATATATCGCCCAGCCCTACAGCCAACCCTGTTCATGATGGATTGCATAGTCAGAAGCTTGGCTCATCTCATGCAGTCTCATCTCAGGTTTTTGAATCAGGAAATGTGCAAATTAGCAATTTTTTCAACTTAAGAAAATGTTGAAAAGAACTGGAATCATAGGAAGGAATTAAAAAGGAAGAGGAATTAAAAAAAGAGATTAGAGGCTAAATATAATTATTTAATGATAACACTGTAAAGTAAATGTTGATTTATTGTGCATGTGGTTTCGCTCTGAGTTAATGGTTGGATAGTGCCGAGAACATTTTCTTCACTGGCATACCTCTACATGGTTAAAATGAGGCTCTTTTGGCTTTCAGTGGCCAATATCGTGAGGTCTCCAGGCAGATTGAAGATTATAGACTCAAATAAACACCAGGCCCAGTAACATAGGGGCAGGCATAAGGAATGTGGTGTTCATTCATAAGCTCTCATGAAAACGCCTTATCGCATGTAGTGTTCATGCCACATTTTCCTATTGAGGTCAGCAAAGAGCGTTTAGGTTTTGGCAGGGAACAACTCACTGTGAGGTCACAGGAGAAAATCATGTCTCAGTTCTGTTTTGATCCTGTTTGCATCCTCCACATGGGAGAGGAGAGGAGTGACGTCAAATGAACTATCTTGGCCACTTTGATTATATTTTGGCTTGCAAGGCTTAAGAAAAATGTATATACATATATATATATACAGTACAGGCCAAACGTTTGGACACACCTTCTCCTCATTCAATGTGTATTCTTTATTTTCATGACTATTTACATTGTAGATTGTCACTGAAGGCATCAAAACTATGAATGAACACATGTGGAGTTAACAAAAAAAGGTGAAATAACTGAAAAACATGTTTTCTATTCTAGTTTCTTCAAAATAGCCACCCTTTGCTCTGAATACTGCTTTGCCCACTCTTGGCATTCTCTCAATGAGCTTCAAGCACACCTGTGAAGTGAAAACCATTTTAGGTGACTACCTCTTGAAGCTCATCGAGAGAATGCCAAGAGTGTGCTAAAAAGTAATCAGAGCAAAGGGTGGCTATTTTGATGAAACTAGAATATAAAACAAGTTTTCAGTTATTTCACCTTTTTTTGTTAAGTACATAACTCCACATGTGTTCATTCATAGTTTTGATGCCTTCAGTGACAATCGACAATGTAAATAGTCATGAAAATAAAGAAAACGCATTGAATGAGAAGGTGTGTCCAAACTTTTGGCCTGTATACCCATATATATATATATATATATATATATATATATATATATATATATATATATATATATATATATATATATATATATATATATATATATATACTGTATATATTAGGGCTGCAACAACTAATCGATTAAAATCTATTATAAAAAATAGTTGGCGATTAATTTAGTCATCGATCCGTTGGATCTATGCTATGCGCATGCGCAGAGGCAATTTTTCATTTTTGAATAAAAAAAAAAAAAAAGTTTCATTTATTTATTTTTTAGACCTTTATTTATAAACTGCAACATGTACAAACAGCTGAGAAACAATAATCAAAATAAGTATGGTGCCAGTATGCTGTTTTTTTTCCCAATAAAATACTGGAAAGGATAGAAATGTAGTTTGTCTCTTTTAATCCGATTGTTTATCGATTAATCGAAGTAATAATCGACAGATTAATCGATTATCAAATTAATCGTTAGTTGCAGCCCTAATATATATATATATATATTTATTTATTTATTTATTTCAAACCAAATAACAAGGGGGTAATGGCTCAACACTCTCTTTTTTTTTACCCAAACAACACAACAATATTACAGACAGCTTAAATGTCAACATGCGCACACATAAAAAAGTCTAATTGGTGTGCTCCAAAATGTTAACTACCATGTTGCTACATAAAAAAGGGAAATGATTGCACCTTGTGTCTGGTAATATTTGTGGCATTGTTGAACACTCTTGGAGTTTGGTAGTGACTAACAAGCAGTGCCTTCACATAGTCACCGCTAGCGTTAGCACAAGCTAGCAGTGTGAGGCGATCCGCCTTCTCCTTTGCTGTAATAAAGGTGCGCTGTGGCATCTTTTTCAATCTCATTACAATTAAAGACGTGCCGTGTGTCAGGACTAGGACTATGGCGTGGTTTGTTCTCCCGTGGTGCAAATGATTTGGACCAGACATGGCGTGAAGGTGAAGACATATTTAATTTTAACACTCAAAAAAAGAAACAAACAAAAGGCTTTCACAGTGGAAGTACAAAACTTGGCTATAAACACAAAACTTGCACAAAGGCAGAAACTATGAACAATGAAACAAAAACACTAACTGTGGCATTAATAAACAAAAACTTACTTGGACATGGCATGAAGTGCGCAGAGGTAAACAGAGTGTGACAGGGGTATGAATGCGGGATGTCGCCAGGAAGACAAACTGAAAACAATGAACTTAAATACTACAGACATGATTAATGAAAACAGGTGCGTGACTCAAAACGTGAAACAGGTGCGTGACGTGACAGGTGAAAACTAATGGGTTGCTATGGTGACAAACAAGAGTGCACAATGAGTCCAAACGTGGAACAGGTGAAACTAATGGGTAACCATGGAAACAAGACAAGAGAGTGAAAAGCCAGAAACTAAAGAGTCCAATAACTAAACAAAACAAAACATGACTAATACAAAACATGGTCACACAGACATGACACCGTGGAGAAAAAGCCCACTTGCTGATAAAATCCTCGAACGGAAGGGGCCGCAAGCTGGCAGCTCCCGAGCTAAAACGCTAGCTTAAAGCGGATGTGTAGCAACCCAAAGCTATACAGCGAGACTGTGAGAGTTTGAACACATTTAAAGCACGCAAAGTGACTTCGGGAGTCATTTTTGTGATTCAACCCCCAATTCCAACCCGTGATGCTGAGATGCAGGGAGGCAATAGGTCCCATTTTTATAGTCTTTGGTATTGGGGGTAAAAAAAAAACATTTTTCTTGTCAAATAGGGAGCGAGTTAACCGAGCAGCGATTAGATCAAATATTTCATCACATTGTCCTGAAAATGACTTGACTTTCTATTGACTTTACTATTGTAAAGTAAATATTCACAGATGTTTTATGCAAACAATACCATCCACTACTGCAAGAACATGTTTTGAATCAGACCTAAAAAAAGTTTGAAAGTTAACTTGATAACTGCACATCCCTTGACAGTCATACTTTAAATCATGTTTCATATTTTGTGTTGTTGTTGCAAAAATGAGCTACACATGCAAAGCTGCAGTGGTTGTCCAGGGGAATTAGATCACAGCAAAATAGAAATGCTGGCCCGGATTTTTGTTGGAAATGAGAATTTGTTCTCAGTTGACTTGACATTTACAAAAAATGATCAACTATTGTGGTAAAAAAAAAAAAAATGTATCTAATATATGTAAGCTAAATTACATTTTTAATCCGTGACATGTGCAATTGCATCAGTTGCAAAAAATGTAGACCACAACAAAAGCAAAGAAATTCAAATGAAACAACAAAGTTTTTATTAGCATATATTTGACATTAGGTTTCTGTTGGTCACAATTAAATATGTCCATCAATCCATTTTCTACCGCTTGTCCCTCTCGGGGTCGCGGGGGGTGCTGGAGCTTATATTAGCCGCATTCGAGCAGAAGACGGTGTACACCCTGGACAAGTTGCCACCTCGTCGCAGGGCCAACACAGATAGACAGACAACATTCACGCTCACATTCACACACTAGGGCCAATTTAGTGTTGCCAATCAGCCTATCACCAGGTGCATGTCTTTATGGATTTTAATTTGTGGATTTGTTGAGAAAAAAGTAACGCCTTCACACATATGCAGGAATTGGAGAGATGGACAGCTCACCGTTGCCCATCCCTGACATGCTTTTTTGTTTTGATGCCTTGCTCAAGGGCACCTGGATTGATCTAAGGAAGCAGCCCAGTATTTTCAACAGCATCCCATCATCCTATCTAGAGATGTCCGATAATGGCTTTTTTGCCGATATCCGATATTCCGATATTGTCCAACTCTTAATTACCGATTCCGATATCAACCGTGGAATTAAGATATTATTATGCCTAATTTTGTTGTGATGCCCCGCTGGATGCATTAAACAATGTAACAAGGTTTTCCAAAATAAATCAACTCAAGTTATGGAAAAAAATGCCAACATGGCACTGCCATATTTATTATTGAAGTCACAAAGTGCATTATTTTTTATAACATGCCCCAAAACAGCAGTTTGGAATTTGGGACATGCTCTCCCTGAGAGAGGGGGTTGAGGTGGGGGGGGGGGGGGCTAGGGGGTAGCGGAGGGTGTATATTGTAGTGTCCCGGAAGAGTTAGTGCTGCAAAGGGTTCTGGGTATTTGTTGTGTTGTGTTTATGTTGTGTTACGGTGCGGATGTTCTCCCGAAATGTGTTTGTCATTCTTGTTTGGTGTGGGTTCACAGTGTGGCGCATATTTGTAACAGTGTTAAAGTTGTTTATAAGGCCACCCTCAGTGTGACCTGTATGGCTGTTGACCAAGTATGTCTTGCATTCACTTGTGTGTGTGAAAAGCCGTAGATATTATGTGACTGGGACGGCACGCAAAGGCAGTGCCTTTAAGGTTTATTGGCGCTCTGTACTTCTCCCTACGTCCGTGTACACAGCGGCGTTTTAAAAAGTCATAAATTTTACTTTTTTGAAACCGATACCGATAATTTCCAATATTACATTTTAAAGCATTTATCGGCCAATAATATCGGCAGTTTGATATTATCGGACATCTCTAATCCTATCCCATTCTTCGCTTTCTGTCTTGTCTCTGCGGAACTAACGTTGTTGTTCTTGCTCTCATGTGAAAATGTCCAAGTGGTAAAACGGAAATGGAAAACACTCTTTATTTTTATCCAACTCAAGACCCTATTTGATCCTAAAACTGCTGAAGGAAGACCTTAGAGCAGTGGTTCTCAAACTTTTTTCTCCGAGTACCACCTCAGTAAACACTTGGCTGTCCAAGTACCACCACATGTCCACCCTTAAAATACAGTAGCGTAGTAGGCCTAAATATTCATTAAAACAAGGCAGATGTTTTATCTAACAAGTATATTGAGTTGATTAATATAGCCCATAATCACAAGTTTCTCAAAGGGCTGCACAAGCCACAACGACATCCTTGGCTCAGATCCCACATCAGGGCAAGAAAAACTCAACCCAATGGGATACAATGAGAAACCTTGTAGGGGACCACAGATGTGGGGACCCCCACCCTGGGCGACCAGTGCATTGGATGTTGAGTGGATCTAGTTAATAGTGTGAGAGTCCAGTCCATAGTGGGGCCAGCAGGGGATCATCTTGAGTGGAGACAGGTCAGAGCCGTCCCCAACTGATGCACAGATGAGTGGTCCACCCTGGGTCCTGACTTTGAACAGCTAGCGCGTCTTCTGTGGTCACCTAATAACCTCTCCACGCAGGAGAGGGGGGCAGAGCAGAAAAGAGAGACGGCAGATCAACTGGTCTAAAAGGGGGGTCTATTTAAAGGCTTGCGTATACAAATGAGTTTTAAGATGGGACTTAAATGCTTCTACTGAGGTAACTGGCATTCCAGAGTACTGGAGCCCAAATAGAAAATACTCCATTTTAGCTTCTGTAACACTATACACAGTTTGAATAGTAACACTGTGTTTGAATATTTAATTGGAGTACCACTAGATAGAGCCGGCGTACCACAGTTTGGGAATCACTGCCTTAGAGAATTGGTTCTTCTCCTCAGTTGTTTTTTTATGCAACATTTTTCTTTTTTATTTAATCAAAAATGGAAGAAACAAAACTTGTTAAAGGTCTCCTCTCTCCTCCAAAGACGACACAAAGGACTATTCATAATCTCACTGACTGTTCATTTTCTCCTCTGGCCAGCTGTCTTGCTTCACTGTCACTCTGCTTCTAATGAAAGGTCGGGGAATCACGGATGGTACAGTCGCTCCTTTTGTGTCTTCATAGCCAGAAGTTATGTCTGCTTTTTTTGTCTTCTGCCCTGACTGCAAAAACAGAGCACCAGGAGACTTGAATAGTTTGTCCGTGCAATGACCTCAACGAAAAAAATCTGGATTCTCTGGCCTGGCGGAATTGCTTGAAAGTTATTGCAGGGTTTCCATGGGGCCCAACAACTAAATGAAGAAGAGCTGAGTGCTTTTCAAAGATGACAACTAGATTACTATAAAACTGGCCAATGTATAAAAAAGATCCCAAAAAAATCTAGAAATACAAAGAGAGTGAATTTATAGCCTTAGAGAAGCAAATAAGGCTTCAAGTTAACAGATTTCTCATCAAGATAGAGTTATTGTTCTTGGGCGCAACCATTTTATTCCTTTCTCCTTGCGCTGGCGGCAAGTACAGTTATATTTGCGTTCCTAAGCAACCAAGAGAAAACATTATGATGTGAGGGGAAAGTAAAGAGAGTCTGAGCAGCACTGAGTCACGGAGGTTTGTTTATTGTGCTGTCAAGGTTGATGGTGCTGAAGTTACTACTAAAAGATGCATTTACATGACAACAACCTCGTAAAAAAACAGCCTTGTTGGAATATTTGCATCTTTGGAATAGATTTTGTACAGTTGCAATTGTGCTGAAGCAATACCTGTCCACATAGATTTGAGGTGGCTTTGATAGCGTGGATGCATCCCTTGTCGGCCGGCGTAGGTGAGAGTATGACTTATAAGGTGTGTCAGAAAGGTTGCAAGACTAGAGATGTCCCGATCGACATTTTTGCCTTTCGATCCAATTCTTTGGCCTCAGATCAAATCCGATACTTTGTCAATGGATCATAGAACTACAAATGTTTCATAGCAGAAGTATCTAAAGCAGGGGTCCCCAAACTACGGCCGGCGGGAAGTCTTAAGTTAAAAAAAATAATAATAAAAAAAAAAATATATATATATATAAATAAATAAATGGGTTGTACTTGTATAGCGCTTTTCTACCTTCAAGGTACTCAAAGCGCTTTGACACTACTTGCACATTTACCCATTCACACACACATTCACACACTGATGGAGAGAGCTGCCATGCAAGGCGCTAACCAGCACCCATCAGGAGCAAGGGTGAAGTGTCTTGCTCAGGAAACAACGGACATGACGAGGTTGGTACTAGGTGGGGATTGAACCAGGGACCCTCGGGTCGCGCACGGCCATTCTTCCACTGCGCCACGCCGTCCTTTATATATGTACATATATATATATATATATATATATTTTTTTTTTTTTTTTTTTTTATATATTTATATATATATATATGTTTTGTTTTTATTATAATTATGTATATATATATATATATACACAGTATATATAAATATATATATATATATATATATATACTTTATATATATATATATATATATATATATGTTTTTTTTTTTTTATAATTTTTTTTAATCCATTTTCTACCGCAAATCATATTGTCAGGTTCAAACACTGATGACATCTTTTAAACAAGACAAGAAGCAAATAATTAAACAGAGACAGAATTAAATTTGGCTCAATTGAGGAGAGACGCCTGGACACTGTACCCTTGCACAGTGTCTCACCACGCTCTGGCGAAAGATTGTACGCCTTCTCCTTCATTTGGACTTTCCCTGATTACATGGTAACAGCTGTTTCTAAGGGGCGGGGGTCGTAAACAGCCATTGCCTATGGTCACAGAGCAGTTCAAAGAAAAGGTCGTAAACAGTTCACAGAAAAGGTCGTAAAACAGTTCAAAGAAGAGCTCCCTGTAGGGGAGTCAGGTCCTGCTTCCTCTTCGCTTTGTAGTTCTTGAGTCAAGACAAAATCTTTCTGTGGATTACAATACATGAAAGAAACAGAACACTTTCATGTTGCTTCCCATCCTACACAGTGGAGTTTTACAAGCCTTCTTCTTGGTAGGTTCAAAGACAGCTTTTGTCTTCTCGCCGGGAACTCTTTGAAACACAAAGTTTTGTGATAACTTGGATACAATTATTCTAACACATATTGTCGAGGTTTCTGTGGTTTATCCGTTATACAGTGCTCAATACCGCGGTGGAGCGGAATATACGTTAGGTCAGGAAAAGCACAAAGGCTATTTCATCCCTGCAAGCCTGTTTTGCAGGTTTCCCTGCTCTTCAGGGGATTTTATAATATATATAATATAATAAATATGGTTTGATTTTACCTGAATAGATACCCGGTAGTACCGACAGACTTCGGTTGGTGCCTATAAAAGTACAACATTTAGTACCCATTCCTAGTTGTAAATCTGATGATGTATTGAATTTGTGGTGTGGAATTTTGTTAAAATTGTCCAGCTAGCTACAACTTGTGGTCACCGCTCCAAGCTACATAGCCTGAATTTTGCTATGAAATATTCTCAAGAATAAGTTTCTCATCAACCAAAGTTCTGACCTAGAGGGTTTTCCTCAGCGACTGGGGTTCGCTTTGATGCTGACCGTCCCACTTAGCAGACCTCAGGCGTGCTACAGGAATAGCAGTGCTCGTGGCCAGACAAGCATTTTGTCCCAAAAACAATCAAAGCAAGTGGATTGAAGATCACAGAGGCTATCTGGCATTGCTCTTCGTTGGCTACAAAAAAAAGTCTATACTATAATTACGTTCTGATCAAACAGAGGAGGAACAATAGAGCATTTTATGATCGTGTGCAGGGTTTTCTTAACTGCCTGTATGGATTATCTATACAATGTCATTTGAAAGCTTTACTTGTTTATTTACTCTTTCGTTCATTTCACGTGTGGACAGTGGAGTGATTTGCATTCCTATTAGGGTCAGGAAAACCCCCCACTTCCATACTCAAATCCGGCCTGACAAATCGCAACTGAATATTTGTATTCACAACTGTTGCGTAACTGACTTTCTCAAATTCAATCATCTCTGTGCTTTGAAGTCTTAGTGTGTAGAGTCTGTTGATTGTTGTCAGTTGCTGCTTTGCTCAAAGACGTCTTACAAAACGGAGCTAACCGTCAGCTGTGGTGGCTGACACACTTACAGCTTATGGGTGTCCGCAGCCCGGAGCAACACTTTATATATACACACACACACACACACACACACACACACTGCGAATGTAGACAACACAAATGCTGTCATATGCACAGGCATGAAATTTCAATCTGTCTTCTAATGTGTGAAGAACTCACTGTACTTCCTGAGGAGGCTGTGGTCCTTTAAACATCTGGACAAACTCCTAAAGATAGATTCTACCAGTCCGTTGTTGACAGTTTCTGCTGGGGAGGTAAGACCTCCAGGAAGGACTCCTCAAGCTGGATAAACTAATAAGGAAGGTTGGTTCTGTGATTGGCATGGAGCTGGTATCCCTGGTGACTCCTAAAGAAAACTAAGATGATGCAAGCCAAACTTCTGCAGTCATCAGCTCGCAGTGAAGTCTGTTCGGTTTGTTCCTCCCCAGCAGAAACAAGAAACAGACTTTAAAAACACCTTTGTTCCCCGCGCCTTCAAACTGTGAAACCCCTAACTAGAGGGTAAAGCCAGGAGATGCTGCTAGAACCTTCATTTCCTTTTATGACCAGAGGCGTCAAAGTGGGGATGTTGTACCAGCGCCCCAAGCACGGGGGGGCCATTTTAATGTGTAATTAAAACGTATGTCATAAATGACAAAAATATAAAATTAATATAGCCGTGAAAATTCAATAGTATAGTTGGCTTAATCAAATTAAGAACATCTAGCTACTTACACCCCCCAATCAAAAATACGAAAGGGTTCGTTCCACCGGGATAGCGACAAACCCAGCATGGAACACGTCACTCGACACAAACGTCATAACGTCATCATAGCTCACATTTAAGCATTCACACACAGCACCAGCATTTTGGAACAAGGAAAACTTTACATATTTATAATCATCCATCCATCCATTTTCTACCGCTTGTCCTGTTCGGGGTCACAGGGGTGCTGGAACCTCATATTTTAGTAAATATTAACAGGTTATGTTAATTATTCAAATTCACTTTATGGCCATTTTATATTGAATTTCTTGGCTTTGTTTGGTAAAAAAAAAAACACAAAAATGTTTTTTCTTTTCAAAACAAAATCCAACTATTCAGGAAATCTTATCTAGATATGTTCTAGCTACTGGATGTTAATCCCATCTTTTAAAAGTTAAACACCTAATTAGAGCTTTATATGAAAAAAGCTGGTTTCAACGAAATCCATGCAATAGTTTATTAGTGCATGAAACAAGGGGACGGCGTGGCGCAGTTGGGAGAGTGGCTGTGCCAGCAACCTGAGGGTTCCTAGTTGAATCCCCACCTTCTACCATCCTAGTCACATCCGTTGTGTCCTTGAGCAAGACACTTCACCCTTGCTCCTGATGGGTCCTGGTTAGCGCCTTGCATGGCAGCTCCCGCCATCAGTGTGTGAATGTGTGTGTGAATGGGTGAATGTGGAAATAGTGTCAAAGCGCTTTGAGTTCCTTACAACAGTGTTTTTCAACCTTTTTTGAGCCAAGGCACATTTTTTTCATACAAAAAATACGGAGGCACACCACTAGCAGAAAAGGTTAAAAAATGTAACTCTCCCAGTTTGTTGTTGTTTCCTGTGTAGTGCTGTTATTTTGGTGGCTTTTCCTGTTTTGTTGGTGTTCTCCTGTAGCAGCTTCACGCCTTCCTTTGAGTACTACTGCCCGCACCTGCTTTGTTTTCGCAATCAAGACTATTTAAGTTGTGCGTACGCTATCCTTCTTTGTGGGAACATGTTGATTGTCATGTGATGTACGGATGTGCTTTGTGGACGCAGTCTTTGCTCCACACGCTGTAAGTTTTTGCTGTCGTCCAGCATTCTGTTTTTGTTGACTTTGTAGCCAGTTCAGTTTTACTTTTGTTTTACATAGCCATCCCTATGCTTCAGTGCTTTTTTCTAGCGGGACTTGATTTTTGTATTAATTTTTGGTTTAAGCGTTACATACCTTTTTACCTGCACGCTGTCTCCCGCTGTGCTCTGCATATTGGGATTGCCAAGCTCTACACAGCGCAGGCACTAGACAACGGCACATTATTATGATTATTGATTTGCAAAAAATATTTTTTGGATCAAGTAGGTGAAGTGGCATAATTTCCCACGGCACACCAGACAATATCTCAGGGCACTCTAGTGTGCCGCGGCACAGTGGTTGAAAATCACTGCCTTACAAAGGTAGAAAAGCACTATACAAGTATAACCCATTTATCATTTACCATTTACCATACTAAATATGTGTATGGGGTGGCGTTGTCGGGTAAAGGGTGGGATAGGGAACCCTTTCTGGGTATTACGCCCCTGCTTATGACACACAAATTGTATCTAATTAGTGTTAGGTGATTTTTTTCCCCCATTGTCAGAATTTTAGATTATTTTTTTTTACCTTGCATTTACAAAATTAAGAAATACAATTACAAAAGATAAAATCAAATCAAACTAAATTAAAAAAATAAACACAATTTTAAAAATAACCTAGAGCAGTGGTTCTTAACCTTGTTGGAGGTACCGAACCCCACCAGTTTCATATGCGCATTCACCCAACCCTTCTTTAGTGAAAAATAAATGTTTTTTTTTTCAAATTCTAGACAAAGTTATATGTACATATTCTAAGTAACAAAAACTTAATTTAGAGTTATTTGGTTAGGGTTAGGGTTAGAGGGTTAGGGTTAGAGGGTTAGGGTTATAATAAGGCCATGCCAAATAAGGCATTAATAAGTACTTAATAATGACTAGTTAAGAGCCAATATGTTACTAATTTGCATGTTAATAAGCAACTAATTAATGGTGAATATGTTCCCCATACTAAAGTGTTACCATGTTTTTTACTGGTGCATAAAATGAACCGTGCATGAACATCGCCTTGTTCAAAGAACAAAACCAAAACAGTGCATAAACTCACAACAAATTACACACCTGCAAATCAGTCAGCTGTTGCCGTATCCATAATACGTCGATAGGGAGAAGTTTGTATTTACACGATGAGTGTGTCTTGACCTCCGCGGAACCACTGAGGCCGACTCACCGAACCCCTAGGGTTCGATCGAACCCAGGTTAAGAACCACTGGTCTAGAGTATAATGCACAACAGTGCCACAAAGATAGATACTTTATTTTAAATATACTTCATTTAAAAAAAAAGTAATTTGTTCCCTTCTGTCAACAAGATTATGGGGGGTTCCCAAAGTTTATTGAAGTCATTTTGTTGGGTGGGCTTGAGGTCGGGACTCTTAAGTTCTAGGGACTTTGCTTTGTGCACTGGAGCAGAATGATGCTTGAACATAAAAGAGTATTCCCCAAACTGTTGCCACACAGTTAAAAGTAAAGAATTTCACATTCACGGTGGAATTAAGGAATGTGGTTCACTTGCTCACTGGCTGACCATGTGACACACTGAACGTAATA
The DNA here is from genome assembly GCF_033978685.3 of Nerophis lumbriciformis. Taxonomy (NCBI): domain Eukaryota; kingdom Metazoa; phylum Chordata; class Actinopteri; order Syngnathiformes; family Syngnathidae; genus Nerophis; species Nerophis lumbriciformis. The sequence continues at coordinate 25,399,095 of NC_084561.2, read as the reverse complement.
TCTGGTGCCTTCCATCAGGACATCATTTCGCCACTTAGACTAAACTTCACTCGTGAAATATAATGTGCGCTCTCACAAAATAGGCAATCGCTTTTACTACAGAGTCCATATTTAAGACTTTAAAAGGTTAATGTTCAACAGCCTCACAGATCATTTTTCACCCTCTGGAGGGATGATTGTTTACGTTGGTATGAATCAGCCTTAATTCCTTCATGGCTTCAGTGCTCTGCATGGAGTCTTTAGAGGGGCGACACTGACTCCACAATAGGCTGCAAGGGCAGATGCATGAACTCAAGTCAAAGATGAGGTTGGCTTGTTCTTTTGCAGAGAAGACGTGAGAGAGAGAAAAAGGGGATTACGATACTGCAAACTAATGAGACTTGCTATAATGACATCAGGATTCGGCGATATTATTGTAAACACGTTCCATATGCTCTGGCTGGGTTTTTCTGTACTCTCACGTCTTTCCATATTCTGGAAAGATCCTCTTGTGAGAGTTTTTGATCTTTTTACTTGGACTAAAAGCTGGGGAGCAGCAGTTCTATTAATGCATATGTCCCTAATTACGCCACCAACATGGCAGTGGATTCATTGCTGCGCTCAGTCAATGGTAGACGTAAATTTAGACGTCTTAAAGACAGGGCTGCACATGTACACACATGCATTTGTCATTAGTTTCTGGCCCAACACTTCTACTTCAGATGTTATTTATTTTAACGACAAAAAAAAGATTTGAGTGTTTTCCAATTTAGAGATGGCAGTGTCTTGTTGTGGGAGTGGATGGGGGCGCGGTTAAGAGGGAAGGAGTATATTGACAGCTAGAATTCACCAAGTCAAGTATTTCATACATATATATATAAATACATATATATATATATATATATATATATATATATATATATGTATGTATGTATGTATGTATATATATATATATATATATATATATATATATAGATATCTACATCCTGAAATTATGCAAACAAAACTGTGTTTAGATAATTGATACTTCAAACTTGCATAAATAAATCTTAAGGAATATAACATAACTTGGCTTCTGAGAGTTTCAAAATGTAATGAATAAAATGCTAAAGTTGTTGATAAACAAGCAATTATTTTAATAATTAAATATGGTCATTTTAAATGAATTATTATGATAATTCAAAATCAATGATTTCAAATATGTTTATTTTAATGTATAATTCTATGGCTGGATGTAATAAGGAGTCAGGAAAAAATACAAAGAAAAATACAATTAATTTTGATGTTTTTAGCAAAATATAGTAAAAATGTATTGTTTTTTTTAAATTAATAAATATATTTATTTTTAGGTAAGATAAACATAATAATACAATTTATCTCCAGTCTTGATGATTTAGTTCTTGTCACCCTGTTGTCCTCCCGTCATGAAAAAAGGCTGTCCTCACTCAGGTCCGCATGGAGCTGGAGGGGGCGTGGCCTCCAGCTCCGGCTGAAAATTGGGAGATTTTCGGGAGAATATTTGTCCCGGGAGGTTTTCGGGAGAGGCGCTGAATTTCGGGAGTCTCCCGGAAAATTCGGGAGTGTTGGCAAGTATGCTTTATTCGGCATTACTTACTTAATCCTCTTCGTCCCTGACGGGACATAAGGCTTCGACGATCTGCCTCCATCTGGACCTGTCTTGAGCAACATGCTGTGCCTCGCCCCAGGTTAGGTTCATCTCCTTCAGCTCAGCTGTCACCGTACGCCGCCACGTTTTCTTGGGCCGGCCTTGCTTCCTTTTCTCAGGTGGAGTCCAACGTAGTGCAATCTTGGGGATGCGGTCTTGGTCCATCCTCAGAACATGCCCAAGCCATTGGAATCGGCGGCATTTGATCTCTAGCACCACACTGTTGCACTTGGTCTTCTTGTATAGATGTGCATTGGATATTTTCTCGGGCCAGAAGATTCGACAGAGTTTCCTGAGGCTTCCATTATGGAAGGCTTCGACTTTCTTCATGTCGTGGGATGTTACTCGCCAGCACTCCGAGCCGTACAACAATACAGATTTTACATTACTGTTGTAAAGTCGGACCTTTGTTCTTAAGCTATATTGCTTGGACTTCCAGATGGTGTGTAGCCTAGCAAAAGCACCCTGTGCCTTTCCGAGTCTTGCTCTAATGTCCTTTGGTGCAGCGTTGTCCTTACTGACGAGACTTCCCAGATAGGTAAAGTTCTCAACATAATCGAGAGCGTGTCCATTCACTGTGATTGGTACATCTGGAGTGGCATTAATGCACATGACTTGTGTTTTGGACACATTTATGTTCAGCCCTACCTGTTGGGCGAATTTGTTCAGTCTGTCAGTTTTGTCCTGCAGATGGATGTGCTTTTGGTGCAAGGGCAGCAATAAATACTTATTCGGCATGGCCTTATTATAACTCTAACCCTGACCCTAACCCTAACCAAATAACTCTAAATTAAGTCTTTATTACTTCGAATATGTTCCCCTAGTGTCCAAATAACTCTAAATTAAGTCTTTGTTACTTAGAATATGTTCCCCATACTAAAGTGTTACCAAAAACATATAACTTTGTTTAGAATTTGAAAAAAAACAACATTTTATTTTTTATTAAAGAAGGGTTGGGTGAATGCGCATATGAAACTGGTGGGGTTCGGTACCTCCAACAAGGTTAAGAACCACTGTTCTAGCAGTATTAGCTCAACTTATGAGCTCAATGAGTTCCAAGGGCCGAGCGCTTAACTCAAAACACTTGAATTTCTAATTAGCCAATTGAAATCAATTTCATCCGTGTTTGCCCCCACCCCCAAAACAGCATATTTTTGCCATGCAATATACACTTTAAATGAGAAACAAACTTTTAGATAAAAAATACTGTTTGAAAACAATACAATAGAATGCACTAGGGCTGTCTTCCACTGACCCCGTATTTCCACAGGATGCGGAACGACAGCGAAGCGTAGTCGCCACGGAACGGCACAGTCATCTGTTGTCCGGCAATCCCCATCACCGATCTGTTGCGGCGAAATAACACAGACTTTTACGAGATCTCGCGAATCCGCGGATAATCACGTGATAAAGTAAACACTCATGGAAACACAGCGGAACATCTGAGCTATCAATACCCACAGGTGGGCGCGTCTGCGACGGCATTGCCTTGACTTGACTTGCGGAAAAGACGACAGTTTTGCCTTGCAGAACGACAACTTTTTTTTTAATGTAGCAAGCAACAACACAACAGTAACATCATCCTAACACACTAACATATTATTTATTAATTCTGCTTTATTGAAACTACAGGAGCTAATACAGCATACTTGCCAAACTTGAGACCTCTGATTTCGGGAGGTAGGGGGGGGGTTGGGGTGTGGTTAAGAGGGGAGGAGTATATTTACAGCTAGAATTCACCAAGTCAAGTATTACATATATATATATATATATATATATATATATATATATATATATATATATATATATATATATATATATATATATATATAAGAAATACTTGACTTTCAGTGAATTCTAGCTATATATATATATATATATATATATATATATATATATATATATATATTATACAGTATATATATATATATATATATATATATGAGTTAAGGGTTGAATTGTCCATCCTTGTTCTATTCTCTGTCACTATTTTTCTAACCATGCTGAACATCCTCTCTGATGATGCATTCTGCTTCGTCTCCTTGTTGTGTGCGCAGTTGTGCACTGCACTCTCTAAAAGCCCTAGATGTTATTGTCACATATGCATGTACAGTAGATGGCAGTATTGTCCTGTTTAAGAATATCACAACATTGCTGTTTACGGCAGACGAACTGCTTTACGGTAGACGAAAACGTGACTGCTGTTGTTGTGTGTTGTTACCGCGCTGGGAGGACGTTAATGAAACTGCCTAACAATAAACCCACATAAGAAACCAAGAACTCGCCCTCGATCATTCTACAATTATAACGTGATTGGGCAGGCACGCTGTTTATATTGTGGGAAAGCGGACGTGAAAACAGGTTGTCGACACGTCACTCAGGTCCGCCTAAATTTCGGGAGAAAATTTGTCCCGGGAGGTTTTCGGGAGAGGTGCTGAATTTCGGGAGTCTCCCGGAAAAAACGGGAGGGTTGGCAAGTATGCCAGCAAATTTACAAAAAATGTTTGTCATCACTTCTGAGTATGAAGAGCATAGAAGAAAAGGTAATTTCAAACATCAGTATACAAGGACAACTTTAAAACAAATGTGTATATCAGTGGTGGGGGTTACACTATGGTATTCTCTTTACAATGAGATAAAAGACTGTAAAAAATATAATCCAATTGGAAAAAAATATATAAAGACAGAACAATAAGATCATATGGACAGCCATAAGTGTTTACATTTGGCTTTATATTTATTATTTTACTTATTTTTGTCCGGTTTTGTATTTGTTTTGTATCATCCCGTGAGGTGTATATTACTTTTTTTTGTTCGGTTTGTACTTCATGAAGTTTTGCACTTGTTGTGTTTTTTTGTTTGTTTTCATTATATTTGGATGTATTTGTTTGGTTTGTATGCTATCCATTAAGTAAGACTACGTATTATGTTGAAGGGGGCAGGAAAATATAAGATTTTCTTCATCCTGTTTCTTCTCAGGCATTGGTGTGTAAATGTGTGTTTAGTTGCTGAGGTTTAATTGTCTATTGATCAAAGATGCACATCAATGAAGGAGATAAATAAAAAATGAAAATGAAAAATCCTTGGCGAGCGTACACACACACACACACACATACATTTTATTCAACTCCTTCAAACCAATCTCCTGTCTCCCCGGCCCCCGTGTCAGCTGGTATTTAAAAAAAGGATATGCCTGAATATGCTTTTTTAAATGTTGGACTGCTAGAATGACCATGTCCTCATCCATTTGTTTCAACGAGGTGAAACTACGTCTACAAACGTAGCGTCGCGATCAAGTTGACTTCATATCCGTCCTCGCCCATTAGGATATTTCAAAGTGTCTATAAGACAGACTATTTTATTTTGGAAGTAAACTAGATCATGTATTTTGTGTTGGTGCATGACTTCCTGTCTTACCCAAGCACATTTTAGCTAAATCAATCGGATTTGACTTTTTTTTTTTAGAATAGATCATCCAAAAATTAAGCAATTCAAAATAAGAATCAGAATCTTTATTGTCATTTTAGCGAGTACAACAAAATTGTGTGCAATCCAATTCAGTCCAGTTTATATAAATACATTAAAAACTAATGAATGAATGATAAAAACTAAATAAGAAGAATATGA
>NC_084561.2:25381323-25388823 GCF_033978685.3 Nerophis lumbriciformis | reverse complement strand
CCCTTTGAGTGCACTTTCCCAGCCTTCACTGCCATCTTGATGTCGTCCACGTCTACAAAATACGAAAAGGATCTCTCTGTAGAGGTGCTCATTGCAAGAGCTGGCAGTGGACAATGACCCTCACATTGAAAAATACGATCAACATCAAAAGTCCTGGGACTTTTCTGACCCACCTCATAAATTTTACATTAGCAGGCAGTGTATCGCTGAATCTTAAATCTCTTTTCCGTCCAGCTACTTATCTCCAGCATTCATTTACATTTCACTTCTGCCAGCAGCCTATTTAGGAGCCATCTTGAGAAGTGGAGGAATGCTGGTGCTTATTTTCTTAACCTGGAACGAGGACAGGTTTTCCCGTAGAGCATTTCTGTGATTGACAGAATAGCATACTGGAAAGGCTCAGAGTTTACCTCAGACTGGCTGTTGGCAGGCAAGACTAAGTCTTCAATACAGACAATATGACGATAAAACAACAACTGGGAATAAAACAAGACATTTTAACGGGAAATAATCATCTTGCAAGCACAACGATTCCTTCTGGACTAAATCACACAACTTTTTTACAACATATTGTCTTCCCATTTCTTCATCTCCATCTCAAGGCCGTCTTATATTCCCATCCAACCTTCCCGTTGACCTCAAGTCAGACGTCTTGCAGCTTAGTCTGCACTTTTGACTCAGAGCTGAGGAGGATTCCTGAATGCATCGTGATAGGATGTGTCACAGACCCCTTCATCATATTTCTCTTTCTATCTTAACACAAGCATTCACTTATCTTCGGATAAATCCGCTCTGCAAAGAAAAATATGTTGAAAAGTAAGTTCAGTTCAGTTCAGTTCAGTTTCAGTTTATTTCAAACATTTCCAGTTGTGTCATTACAGCATGTAATGATATGTTAACGTTTGTAAATAATCCTTGTAGGTTTGGGCATTGAGCATTGATGAGAACCAGGACAAAAGTTCCAATTCTCTTGGAATTGTTGAATGTTTTTATGTTTTATTCATTTTGACGCAGGAAGAAGTAGCCACCAAATATGCGCCAAACAACATTGAATAAGTAGAACGATTTATTTTTAAAAGGGACCATTTTTGTTTAGTTAATAAAGGGGACATTTCTGTAAAATTAACTCCAGTTTGTGCCCTCATGCTTAGCTTTTTTACTAGTAGCACTGGTACTACAAAAAAAAAATTAGCACAGAATTTTTTTTGTAGCAATATAAAGTGTCTTAAATATCAAATTGTCATTGTTAACACTAAAACAAAGTAGACACAATACCATCATAAGGCCTACTGAAACGCTAAAATAAACCCAGAGAACATCCCTAAACTGTGCCAGCACTGTCGCTAACACGAGTGTAGGGCTGAGCGATATGAATAAAACTCATATCCCGATATAGTTTGGCCCATAAACTAACCCACAAATGGCAACATTTGTTGACGTAACTAAATATCTCCACCATGCCTTGTTTTTCAATTTTTTGGGGACTGATGGGGATCCCAAATATGCTAAAACAGGTACCAACCAATAGATTTTGCATAATAGTGCATGGCGCAGAGGGTGCGGGGGGATACACATAGTGGCCGCAAATGTTCAACCACAGTCCATTTGTTTATGGATAAAATGTATTTCAATCATGCTACACAGCTGGGAGAAAATGTTCTTCTAGTTTTATGAAATTTGGATGGATTTATTTTAGCAACAAAATGCGATAAAAGGGTTGAGAACCTTTTCGCACATGTGCAACCGTTTTTTTGTTTGTTTTTTAAGTGTCACAGTCTATTTTTAAGCGCATGGGCGAGTAAAGTTGTTGCACCGTACAGCACTGCCTCATTTAAATAATGCAACATTTTATGATCACTCTACCGATTTTAGAATCTCATTCGGGAATTGTTAGGAACCGAAATCGAAACAAGGAATCTGAATCGTTTAAATACAACCAATGCTCAACCCTAATTACTTGTGCATGCTTTTGAAGCAACTTTGGCCACGGAAGAAAGACTATTACGGGTAGTTTTCCTAATGTTTTCCACATTAGTGCCACCTCGGTTACTTCCATCAAGAATCTGCAGCGTGTTTCATCAATAGTGTCATACATTAATATAACCAGTGATTTAAGCGATCCTAGCAATTTTCAGTTATTATATGTCCCACGGGCAAGGAAAGATCCAGCATATTGAGTGATAAAGTACTGACAGGCATGAAGAATACTCCTGGAATGGTGCCCAGCTCGACTGCAGTCACATGATGCCTAAATCCTCATCAATTTCTGGCAGCCAGCCGCATTATCCTGGTGGTCTCTCATTCCATCTGTTTGGACCCTCGTCTTTCTTATTGTGTCATTGTCAAGGAATCTTGAAAGGCTGATCCGAGCTCATTGAGCGAAAAGGTGTCCCAGGTTGCACCTGAGAATGCCCACATACTTACTACATGCAGGCTTATGCCCCAAAATGCATGCTCAGGCAAGCATGCAGCATGGCATCTTCTTCTTCATCATACACTTTTTGCAATAAAAAGCACTATTCGCTTCTTAAACAAGACGCAGATGCTAAGATTACATTTTGGATGCTTAGAAAATATCATTGACAGATAGCTCTGCAGACGGGATCTGATTGTCATACACACACGTCCACACACTGGTTCCAGACCTGTCAGGTTAAAGGCCTACTGAAATGTGATTTTCTTATTTAAACGGAGATAGCAGGTCCATTCTATGTGTCATACTTGATCATTTCACGATATTGCCATATTTTTGCTGAAAGGATATAGTAGAGAACATTGACGATAAAGTTCGCAACTTTTGGTCGCTGATAAAAAAGCCTTGCCTGTACCGGAAGTAGCAGACGATATGCGCGTGACGTCACAGGTTGTGAAGCTCCTCACATCTGCACATTGTTTACAATCATGGCCACCAGCAGCGACAGCGATTCGGACCGAGAAAGCGACGATTTCCCCATTAATTTGAGCGAGGATGAAAGATTCGTGGATGAGGAAAGTGAGAGTGAAGGACTAGAGGGCAGTGGGAGCGATTCAGATAGGGAAGATGCTGTGAGAGGCGGGTGGGACCTGATATTCAGCTGGGAATGACTAAAACAGTAAATAAACACAAGACATATATATATACTCTATTAGCCACAACACAACCAGGCTTATATTTAATATGCCACAAATTAATCCCGCATAACAAACACCTCCCCCCTCCCGTCCATATAACCCGCCAATACAACTCAAACACCTGCACAACACACTCAATCCCACAGCCCAAAGTACCGTTCACCTCCCCAAAGTTCATACAGCACATATATTTTCCCAAAGTTACGTACGTGACATGCACATAGCGGCACGCACGTACGGGCAAGCGATCAAATGTTTGGAAGCCGCAGCTGCATGCGTACTCACGGTACCGCGTCTGCGCATCCAACTCAAAGTCCTCCTGGTAAGAGTCTCTGTTGTCCCAGTTCTCCACAGGCCAATGGTAAAGCTTGACTGTCATCTTCCGGGAATGTAAACAATGAAACACCGGCTGTGTTTGTGTTGCTGCAGCCGCCCACAATACACCGCTTCCCACCTACAGCTTTCTTCTTTGCTGTCTCCATTGTTCATTGAACAAATTGCAAAAGATTCACCAACACAGATGTCCAGAATACTGTGGAATTTTGCCACCATGCTGTCCCAAAATGTCCTCTACAATCCGTGACGTCATGTGCCGGCGTCATCATACCGAGACGTTTTCAGCAGGATATTTTGCGCGAAATTTAAAATTGCACTTTTGTAAGCTAACCCGGCCGTATTGGCATGTGTTGCAATGTTAAGATTTCATCATTGATATATAAACTATCAGACTGTGTGGTCGGTAGTAGTGGGTTTCAGTAGGCCTTTAACTGAATGATTAGCACAGGGTTGACATTAGGGCTGCAACTAACAACTCATTTGATAATCGATTAATCTGTCGATTATTAAATCGATTAATAATCGAATAAAAGAGACAAACTACATTTCTATCCTTTCCAGTATTTTATTGGGGAAAAAACAGCATACTGGCACCATACGTATTTTGATTATTGTTTCGCAGCTGTTTAAAAATGTTGCAGTTTATAAATAAAGGTTTATAAAAAAAATAAAAGTAAAAAAAGCATAGATCCAACGAATCGATGACTAAATTAATCGCCAACTATTTTTATAATCGATTTTAATCAATTTAATCGATTAGTTGTTGCAGCCCTAGTTGACATGCTTTTGCACATTCCTCACTAGTCTGCTTGTACTGTTGGTAACTGGAGCTATTGGAGCCTCACCCTACTAGGCCTTCCACATTAGTCTTCCAGCATCATCCAGGTTCGTCTGACAGGCTGTGTTGCTATTTGTCATTTTAAAGATACGATGTCCACACATACACAACCTTTCATTTATGCTCACACAAATTGGGTAAAAGAAAAAAAAATATTTCACATTTTTTTAGTAGCATAGCCAATCAACAGTAAGTGCGATATCTAGAGTGATCGTATTTTGATTACTGAAAACCAGGAATAAGGTATTCACGTAAGATACCTCTTAATTACAATGCATTCATAGTACATTGAAGGTATACTTTAAGAGAAATACTATCTGTGACCAAAGGCACAAATTTATAGGCTTCTTAGAGGTGACTCAACAGTTAAACAAAAGTTAAAGTACCACTGATAGTCACACACACACTTGGTGTGGTGAAATTGCTCTCTGCGTTTGACCCATCCCCTTGTTCCACCCCCTGAGGGGAGCAGTGAGCAGCAGCGGTGGCCGCGCTTGGGAATCAATTTGGTGATATAACCCCCAATTCCAACCCTTGATGCCGAGTGCCAAGCATGGAGGTAATGGGTCCCATTTTTATAGTCTTTGGTATGACTGGGCCGGGGTTTGAACTCATACCTACCGATCTCAGGGCGGACACTCTAACCACAAGGCCACTGAGCAGGTCAACAGGGTTTGTAATACATTTCTCTGTAAGAAACAATGTAAACATGAATAATGGTGGTTTCTAGTCTCGGCCAAAGTCCATATTTTAGTAAAAGATTGTACACTTTCAACACAATACAAAGCGCTATACAGTACTGTATGTCAAACCAACATAATAAGAGGGTAATGGATCGACTTTTTATTTAATCCATCCATCCATTTTCTACCGCTTATTCCCTTTGGGGTCGCGGGGGGCGCTGGAGCCTATCTCAACTACAATCGGGCGGAAGGCGGTGTACACCCTGGACAAGTCGCCACCTCATCGCAGGTGCATATTTTTATTTAATAACAAATTAAAAACAACACGTGAGAGTAGCTTGTACCCAAAAATAACTGTGTTTGTTGTTTGGACACACATTGGCTGCAACAAAGATGACGACGACAAAAAATTCGAGAACATCCATCTATCCATCCATTTTCTACCGCTTGTCTCTTACGGGGTCACGGGGGGGGGGTGCTGGAGCCTATCTCAGCTGCACTCGGGTGGAAGGCGATGGACATCCTGGACAAGTCGCCACCTCATCGCAGGGCCAACACAGATAGACCGACAACATTCATACTCACATTCACACACTAGGGCCAATTTAGTAGTTGAGTGGAATAATCAAATCAAAATCAAGGTAGAGGGCTTAATTAATGGTGATTTTGCTTTTTGCCACATAAGTCCAGCCCTAATCACAAGGCACACACCCTCCTGAGTCCTGAGAGACAGTGTCCTCTACAGTGGACACTTTTGTTGGTCCATCCATCCATTTTCTACCGCTTGTCTCTTTTTGTTGGTGTTTTTAAAAAATGCTTTGTTATGCAAAACACAAATGTACACTGCAGCAGACGCTGGTTCTCAGGTGTTTACAGACAGACATCATTTCATAGTCACATTCACACCTACAGACAATTTAGACCATGGGTGTCAAACTCTGGCCCGCGGGCCAAATTTGGCCCGCCGTATAATTTCATTTGGCCCTTGAGGCGATATCAAATTAACATTAGAGCTGGCCCGCCGGTATTATACAGCGGCGGTGCCGCTGTAACACCGCAAATACTCATACTTGCCAACCCTCCTGATTTTCCCGAAGTTCAGTGCCTCTCCCGACAATCTCCCAGGGCAACCATTCTCCCGAATTTCTCCCGATTTCCACCCGGACAACAATATTGGGGGCGTGCCTTAAAGGCAGCCTTTAGCGTCCTCTACAACCTGTCGTCACGTCCGCTTTTCCTCCAAACAAACAACGTGCCGGCCCAGTCACATAATATATGCGGCTTTCACACACACATAAGTGAATGCAACGCATACTTGATCATCAGCCATACAGGTCACACTAAGGGTGGCCGTATAAACAAGTTCAACACTGTTACAAATATGCGCCACTCTGTGAACCCACAACAAACAAGAATGACAAACACATTTCGGGAGAACATCCACACCGTAACACAACGTAAACACAACAGAACAAATACCCAGAACCCCTTGCAGCACTAACACTTCCGGGACGCGACAATAGACACCATCCGCTACCACCATAACCCCCCCCCTTCCCAACCCCGCCCACCTCAACCCCCCATGCACTTTCTCTTGCTACTTCAAGGCTTGAATGTTTGATTCATTCATTATTGTTATTTTATTTTCAAATTTATTATTAGCCTGTGGAAAAAGTTTATTTTGATATTTACCTCAGAAGGCTGCAAATAGAAAAGATGCATTCAATTTTTATTTTTTATTTTATTTGATATGCCATTGATATTTTTTAATTATTAATATTATTATTTGAAACTCGATTTTGCATGTCACTGTAAAGTTATATAAGCCTTGCTTGTTCAATATTCAATGCAAACTTGTTTGGGTCCCTGTTAAAAGGTTAATTTGTTCAACCGTGGGACGGCGTGGCGCAGTGGAAGAGTGGCCGTGCGCAACCCGAGGGTCCCTGGTTCAATCCCCACCTAGTACCAACCTCGTCATGTCCGTTGTGTCCTGAGCAAGACACTTCACCCTTGCTCCTGATGGGTGCTGGTAGCGCCTTGCATGGCAGCTCCCTCCATCAGTGTGTGAATGTGTGTGTGAATGGGTAAATGTGGAAGTAGTGTCAAAGCGCTTTGAGTACCTTGAAGGTAGAAAAGCGCTATACAAGTACAACCCATTTATCATTTATTAACCTTGGCCCGCTGCTTTGTTCAGTTTTAAATTTTGGCCCACAGGTATTTGAGTTTGACACCCCTGATTTAGACTGTCCAATTAAAATAGCATGCAAGTATCATGAGACTAAAACTGAGTACCGAAATGTTCTGACTGAGGCAGACGTGCTAACCACGAGTCCACTGTACTGTTATTATTCCATTATCATTCATGCTAAATAAAGATGTCCGATAATATCGGAAAGCTGATATTATCGACCAATAAATGCTTTAAAATGTAATATCGGAAATTATCGGTATCGGTTTCAAAATTATTGGTATCGGTTTCAAAAAGTAAAATTGATGACTTTTGAAAACGCCGCTGTGTACACGGACGTAGGG
>NC_084561.2:25283823-25376323 GCF_033978685.3 Nerophis lumbriciformis | reverse complement strand
GGGAACAATTATGATCCAGAAACTTATATTGTGGATCCTAAATATAAAGAGGATGAGCTACAAGTTTTAGAAGATGTGTGCTAAACAAATCCATCTTTACTGGAACACATAGGCATTATGTAGCAGTATGGCTAAGTGCTAAACAAGAAATACAAACTACAAACATAATAAAACAATTGTTTACTGTACAATGTCTGCTCTTACTGTAATGATGACTGATAGGATGTCCATATCTTCCCATTTACATGAAGAATTAATTTTAATCCACAATAAGGGTTAAAAAGTTGCTGCTGACACGGTCTTCTGTTGTAGTGTGTTTGTCCCCATCTTCGGGTGTAAATTGAATGTCACAGATGAACAACTTCTAGATTCATGACTAAATTATCCAGATGAGAGGCATGATGTATAATCTAGAATAACTTTGACGAACCGAGACACGATGCAGCAGTAGCAGAAATGGCAGTAATGCTGCCGATGTTGCATTACTGCCTTCTTCAATTTCATTTTATAATTACATTAGAGTCTCTCTTTGAGTCCAGTGCGACATAAACTGGAGTTAACTCTCGGTTATCAATGCTAAAAATATTTTGTCTCTGGTAGCGCTTGTGATAACAACAACAATACTATACATCCATTTTCTTATCCCAGCTGCACTCGGGCGGAAGGCGGGCTACACCCTGGACAAGTTGCCACCTCATCGCAGGGCCAACACAGATAGACGGACAACATTCACACACTAGGGCCAATTTAGTAGTATTTGGTTAATATTCAGGTCAAGTTATGTAAAAAAATATTTTTGGCGGGTTTTGAATGTTTATTTAGAGAGTTTTGTGGGCAAAATAGAGAGGCTCCATTGACTTTATTGTTAGCAGACTTTTTATTTATTTAGTAATTTTTTTACTTAGAATGCATAACAAAAGGAAAACATGTGTTCATTTTCTTATATAGGGATTGTAAATGATAGACAGCACATCTCTGTCTAATTTTTTAGTATTTCCAGTATGACTGATCGGCTGATATGGTCAGAGGGCAGAAGCGTTCCTCCTGTGGCGTAGAATCTCCATAAGGTATTCGGAGCGGAATTTTCACAATAACTGACTGAATTTGTGGCACTTTGTGATGTTTAGACAGGTTTTTTTTTTTACATGCTTTGTGGATTGTTAAAGGGGAACATTATCACAATTTCAGAAGGGTTAAAACCATTAAAAATCAGTTCCCAGTAAGTTTATTTAAGTTTTTTTCAAAATTTTACCCATCATGCAATATCCCTAAAAAAAGCTTCAAAGTGCCTGATTTTAACCATTGTTATATACACCCGTCCATTTTCCTGTGACGTCACATAGTGATGCCAACACAAACAAACATGGCGCATAGAACAGCAAGCTATAGCGACATTAGCTCGGATTCAGACTCGGATTTCAGCGGCTTAAGCGATTCAACAGATTACTCATGTATTGAAACGGATGGTTGTAGTGTGGAGGCAGGTAGCGAAAACGAAATTGAAGAAGAAACTGAAGCTATTGAGCCATATCGGTTTGAACCGTATGTAAGCGAAACCGACAAAAACGACACGACAGCCAGCGACACGGGAGAAAGCGAGGACGAATTAGGTGATCGCCTTCTAACCAACGATTGGTATGTGTTTGTTTGGCATTAAAAGAAACTAGCAACTATGAACTAGGTTTACAGCATATGAAATACATTTGGCAACAACATGCACTTTGAGAGTGCAGACAGCCCAGTTTTCATCAATTAATATATTCTGTAGACATACCCTCATCCGCTCTTTTTTCCTGAAAGCTGATCTGTCCAGTTTTGGAGTTGATGTCAGCAGGCCAGGGAAGCTAGGGTCGATATTCTTCTCTTGATCATCTTTGGTGGCATAAGAGACGGTGTGAGCCAAGACATCCAGGGGGTTTAGCTCGCTCGTCTGCGGGAACAAACTGCCGCCATTGCTTGCCGTGCTAGCGAGGTCCTTTGTCCCTGAATTGCTCACACACTCCGGCAGATTCAATGGGGGTCTGGTGGCAGATTTCTTTGACTTTATCGTTGGAAATGCATCTGCTTTGAGTGTCGCAGGATATCCACACATTCTTGCCATCTCTGTCGTAGCATAGCTTTCGTCGGTAAAGTGTGCGGAACAAACGTCCAATTTCTTGCCACTTTCGCATCTTTGGGCCACTGGTGCAACTTGAATCCGTCCCTGTTCGTGTTGTTACACCCTCCGACAACACACCGACGAGGCATGATGTCTCCAAGGTACGGAAAACAGTCGAAAAAACGGAAAATAACAGAGCTGATTTGACTCTGTGTTTGTAATGTGTTTGAGAAAATGGCGGATTGCTTCCCGATGTGACGTCACGTTGTGACGTCATCGCTCCGAGAGCGAATAATAGAAAGGCGTATAATTCGCCAAAATTCACCCATTTAGAGTTCGGAAATCGGTTAAAAAAATATATGGTCTTTTTTCTGCAACATCAAGGTATATATTGACGCTTACATAGGTCTGGTGATAATGTTCCCCTTTAATACAATTGGATATGGTTTAATGGACATGCACCTGGGGATCAGTAGATTGGCAACACTAAATTGTCTCTAGTGTGTGAATGTGAGTGTGAATGTTGTCCGTCTATCTGTGTTGGTCCTGTGATGAGGTGGCGACTTGTCCAGAGTGTACGTCGCCTTCTGCCCGAGTGCAGCTGAGATAGGCTCCAGCACCCCCGTGACCTCGAAAGGGACAAGTGGTAGAAAATAAACAGATGGATGGTGGATGGATACAATGAAACACAATTCTACTGGTACTTTAAAATAGTTTGCGTTTACTACAAACAAAACTTCATGATTGCAATCTTCAGTGCTGGTTCAGATTCCCTTTAGGGGTCTCCAAATTTCATCACAATCTGAGCTACTTTGACAAAAACAAAGGTTTGTGTTTTGGTATCACTTGCAACATTTCAATTGTACTTTCTTTACAAGGCAGATCCCCACTCAAACAGCGTAGTCATTGTCTTTGTGCCATTTTGTGGTAATTTGTCATTAGAGGCATGGGGTTTGAGTTAAACAGTTATAAAAAATTCTAAAATTTGAAGCAAATATTCTTTGACCCTATGATTAGCGTCTCAAAATAATGCCCTGCTCTCGGAGATGAGTGATCCTACTGTGCCTCAATCAGTTAACATTTAGTAGCTGGGCAACAGGAAGCCATCTAATTGTAGAGATACAACTAAAACATAAACAAGGAAGACGTTAATCTGTTAAATACCAAAACTTGTTTTTTCAATTTTTGTTTCCAGACCCAAAACACAAAAAATGATTTCCGATCCCGTGCACAATTGGAAAATGGACAAAACAGATATGGGTTATATCAACTTATTTTTGGAGAATCCATTCAATGCACCAAGTTTATCCGGAAATAGTTTTACGTGGACTTGGACTTGCAGGTCAAAAATTTAGAAGAAGACAAGACGACCGAGGGAGTTTAAGGCCCCTTCTACACTAAGCCGACTAAGGTTATCCAGGGTAAATCCCACCTAACCTTATCCTTGTCCACACACACACAGTGGTCGTTTAAGATCCCCTGCCCCCCTCTGTTCGCCGGCGCAACGCGACCTAGTACGCATGCGCGGAAAATGCGCACGTCATAGTCACCTCCAGTGTTGCTTTGTGTGCAAGTTCTTAAATTGAATTTAACTTATCTGAACAATATCCAGTGTTGTGGTATTTCAATTAACTGGAATCCAGTGTGCTGTGGGGCCCTATTGTAGTGAATCACACCTGAGACATCATAAATTAATCAAATCTTTATTGGACACGTGAAAGTAAACAATGTGATAAAGAACATTTTACAACAATCAATCTAGGGATCTAGATATCTGGTCAGGACACTCCTCACTCTTTTGCCTTCACCTTCATTGTCCATTCCTTTTTGGTGACTTTATATACTCTGGACCTAGACGTTGAGTCTGCGACATACATGGCGGACAATAACTGATACAGTCTGCTTTGCCAGTCCAAAGGCATTCAATGTTTTCCGTAGTCTTCCCTCGTCGGCCAGGTAATACAAAGCACACGCTACCTTTTTTATCACATCCACAGGGGCCCGCATTCTCGATGTCTCCCCTTCGGCAAATGGACAAAGTTTTTCGGTAAGTAGAATCACAGCTGACCTGGACATTGGAAAGTTCTCTTGCCGTCTGAGAACTGTTGTATCCCAAATAGCTGCAATCGCTTTCTCTTAAGGTATTCATGTGTGATTTCCACAAGCGTCTGTACATGTAGAAGAATGAGAAACACGAGCATGTCTGGATGACTCGCCTCCATATTTCTAGTGTTTACCTTCGAGTGAAAACAGGTTGTTATGAAGCTGGCTGTGGCGCGTTCTTTCTGATGTCACTTCCTGTGTGGGGCGCGGTCTTTTTGGCGTCATTTCTTCTCCGAACTCACTTTGTAAAAGATCGATGAGTCCATACAAAGCTAAGAGCCGGACATTCAAGAAATACACGGCGCACTTACCCGTGTAAAAAATTATCCAAGGAGGGGAACCTTAAACGATAGTTTAGTGTGGCTGACACGGGGCTTATTCTAAATAAGTATTCGTTTAAGGGGTTATCCGGCTTAGTGTAGACATAGCCTTAAAGGAGACATCTACGAATTGATCATTTCGCCAACCCCTAGTTTTCACCACTGCGAACTTCAAACACAATGTTGTTAAATTAACTCAACACCAGTGATTTGTGCAGCTGTAGCTATATCTCTGTGCGATATAGAAAATGACTATATCGTGATATTCGAGTATACATTCTTACGCAGTTGCTTTTAGCTGCGGACATTACACTGCAGGCTCTTCTCACTCTTTCATGTTTCTCCTTCTCACAGAGAGATAAAACAAGCGCACCTTCTTACCTACGTCACATACGTATACGCCCTCGCGGAGCAGAGAGGTAGCGGCATAGGTAACGTTAGCTGTGGTGCGAGTGGTAATACGAGAGAAAGAAGGTGCGAATCTGGTAACAAATGAAGAAATAATTAATTCCCAAGAAAAACAGCACGGGGTCCATCGTCTGGCGGTGGTTTGGCTTAAATCGGGAATATGTCGAACAAACAACCGTAATTTGTCAAGTATGCAGCAAAAGCGTTGCTACAAAAAGTAGCAGTACTGCTAATATGTAGCATCATTTAAAAAGTCACCCGCTAGAGAATGAAGAGTGCTTGAAACACTGCATGTCAACATCTCCGGCCGGTGCCACACTCAACAAAATGCCGAGGCAAACATTTCCAGATGAACACCGTATGAAAAAAATAGTCAACAACAGAAGGAGATAATGTCCGCAGGAACCTACCACATAGCGAAGGACATACACTATTTGATTTCCTATTATGCAGCTCATTTTTATTTGACAGTTATTGAAATACCTTGTGTAACATCATGCACAAAAGTGCACTTTATTTGTTTTAAACTATTGTAGTGGCGTTCTGTACAAAAAGTGCACTTTAATTGAGTGATGTTTTGATGTGTCATCTTAGTGACATCATGCACAAAAGTGCACTGATAGCTTGTTTTAAAATGTCTGACAATCTTGCACTTTCTGTTTGGAAATTACATGAATGTTTGTGCCACTGCTTAATAACTGTTTAATAAATACAGTTTTGGTAAATTGACTTAGTTGTGATTTCCCTCTCTGCATGAAAGTTTAAAATGATCATATATTAAAGGCCTACTGAAATGCGATTTTCTTATTTAAACGGGGATAGCAGGTCCATTCTATGTGTCATACTTGATCATTTCGCGATATTGCCATATTTTTGCTGAAAGGATTTAGTAGAGAACATCGACGATAAAGTTCGCAACTTTTGGTCGCTGATAAAAAGCCTTGCCTCTACCGGAAATAGCAGACGAGTAGCGTGACGTCACAGGTTGTGGAGCTCCTCACATCTGCACATTGTTTACAATCATGGCCATCAGCAGCGAGAGCGATTCGGACCGAGAAAGCGACAATTTCCCCATTAATTTGAGCGAGGATGAAAGATTTGTGGATGAGGAAAGTGAGAGTGAAGGACTAGAGGGCAGTGGGAACGATTCAGATAGGGAAGATGCTGTGAGAGGCGGGTGGGACCTGATATTCAGCTGGGAATGACTAAAACAGTAAATAAACACAAGATTAGCCACAACACAACCAGGCTTATATTTAATATGCCACAAATTAATCCCGCATAACAAACACCTCCTTCCTCCCGGCCATATAACCCGCCAATACAACTCAAACACCTGCACAACACACTCAATCCCACAGCCCAAAGTACCGTTCACCTCCCCAAAGCTCATACAGCACATATATTTCCCCAAAGTCCCCAAAGTTACGTACGTGACATGCACATAGTGGCACGCACGTACGGGCAAGCGATCAAATGTTTGGAAGCCGCAGCTGCATGCGTACTCACGGTACCGCGTCTGCACATCCAACTCAAAGTCCTCCTGGTAAGAGTCTCTGTTGTCCCAGTTCTCCACAGGCCAATGGTAAAGCTTGACTGTCATCTTCCGGGAATGTAAACAATGAAACACCGGCTGTGTTATCCGGCACAACAGTCAGGGGGTGCATTCTACGGCGGGGGTGCGTTATCCGGCACAACACCTACCGCAATACACCGCTTCCCGCCTACAGCTTTCTTCTTTGCTGTCTCCATTATTCATTGAACAAATTGCAAAAGATTCACCAACACAGATGTCCAGAATACTGTGGAATTTTGCGATGAAAACAGACGACTTAATAGCTGGCCACCATGCTGTCCCAAAATGTCCTTTACAATCCGTGACGTCACGCGCAGGCGTCATCATACCGAGACGTTTTCAGCAGGATATTTCGCGCAAAATTTAAAATTGCACTTTAGTAAGCTAACCCGGCCATATTGGCATGTGTTGCAATGTTAAGATTTCATCATTGATATATAAACTATCAGACTGCGTGGTCGGTAGTAGTGGGTTTCAGTAGGCCTTTAATGCAGTATGAAGAAGAATGTTTTAATGTAGACACATAGAATCATCATACTGCTGTGATTATATGCATCGAGTGTTCATTCAAGGCTAAGGCAAAATATTGAGATATATATCGTGTATCGTGACATGGCTTGAAAATATCGAGATAGTAAAAAAAAAGGCCATATCGCCCAGCCCTAGCTGTAGCTAAAATGAAGTGTTTTGGTGATGCAGTTGTTGGCTTGAACAAAATCTAACCCTTCTTTTTAAGGAGCTCCACTGTTGACAGGCTGAATGCAATAAAGCCACCCAGGGTGCTGCTGGGTGTCGCGGGCCTGCTTTGCTACCAGATGCCTCGGCTTTAAGTGCTCCTCATTAACACAGCTCATTTCACAAGCACCTCCCCGCAGTCTTCAGCATCCTGATGCAGCGTGTGTGAAATGACACATTATCACCTTATTAGCATGTCTGGTCAGCTCCTGTTTGACACCTTCTGTCCTCACGGCCTCTTCTAAAGGACTCCTTTGGTTACCCGTCAGTAAAACGTCTATATTTTAGGATACTGCCTTCAGCGTAAAGTTAGGCTCATGCATTTATCTGTTTTCGCTCAGCTCACATGGTTGTGTTTTAGCACAGCCGTGTGAACGCAGGGTCGTGAGTTGGCCATCCATCAAGTTTGAACAAGCAGCCTGCACAAAATTACAGCCTAAATAATATGCTGCTGAGACATATGTGTGCTGAGTGTTTCCACTGATCACTGAGTTGCTTTTATCATGCTTTTTTTTTTATCTTCAGGTTTTTTTTATTTGTCAGAAATGGCCCCATGCAGCCTATTTTTGTCCCCCTCATCCGTAATGACTTGCTCTGTCGTCAGATAGCAATAATGCAGCATTAGGGTCACACGGCTTGCTGGTGGGATACAACTCTTTGCTCAATGTACAGTGGCATAATTGTGGAGGCCTAACATTGGATTTGGTGAGAAATGTTACATTTTTTTCTCATATAACAAACTCTGCTTGTTGTCTATTTCACGCTGGCCCAAATATTTTATGAATTTTTTTTTTTTGAATGAATCACGATTCTTAATCGATTAAAAAAAAAGATTTATTTATTTTTTACATTTTCAATTTTTTAAATCTATCCTGTCCAGGCACTCACGCAAATCATATAGTTGATGGAGATGGCCATATCTGCTGTAAAGATTTACTTAAAAAAAGAGAAGTGTGCTCTCTGTTGTCTTATTTGTATTTGACTTTGTGGAGGTTGCCCTCCAGGGGGTTCTTCAGACCACCAATCACCGATATGAGAGCCCGGTTCAGGTTCACAATATAGATTTATTGTTCTTCAATATAGTCTCTGTTGTTGCTTTTCAGCAATTGTCTCTCTGCGTCCGTCACGTTCTCGCTCTCACTCCAGCTTCCCTCCAGCTCCAACCCCGTCTCTCCTCCTGGCTGCTGCTTATAACAGAGCGACAGGTGATTAGATAACAAGGCCCAGGTGGGCCATCTACGCACCTGTCGCTGATTTCGAGGCAGGTCCTGGCACACTCCGCTTCGCTGCAGGCCCGCAGGCCACGCCCCCCTCCACAGACTTTATTAAATTACATTTATTAGCCTGCTCAGTGGCCTTGTAGAGTGTCCGCCCTGAGGTCGGTAGGTCGGGAGTTCAAACCTCGGCCCCGGTGCTTGGCACTCAGCATCAAGGGTTGGAATTGGGGGTTAAATCACGATTTAAAGTATGACTGTCAAGGGATGTGCAGTTATCAAGTTAACTTCCAAACTTTTTTCAGGTCTAATTCAAAACATGTTCTTGCAGTAGTGGATGGTATTGTTTGCATAAAACATCTGTGAATATTTACTTTACAATAGCCTGAAGTCAAGTCATTTTCAGGACAATGTGATGAAATATTTGATCTAATTGCTGCTCGGTTGACTCGCTCCCTATTTGACACAAAAAATGTTTTTTTACCCCCAATACCAAAGACTATAGAAATGGGACCAATTACCTCCCTGCTTGGCACTCGGCATCAAGGGTTGCAATTGGGGGTTAAATCACCAAAATGATTCCCAGGCGCGGCCTCCGCTGCTGCTCACTGCTCCCCTCACCTCCCAGGGGGTGGAACAAGGGGATGGGTCAAGTGCAGAGGGTCATTTGACCACACCTAGTGTGTGTGTGACTATCAGTGGTACTTTAACTTTAAATGTTTGAATACAAGTTTATTCACAATGTTATTAAAAAAGTATTGATTTTGAATCTAGAATCGTTTTGAATCGAGAACCGATTCTGAGTCGAATCAAATCGTGTAATGCCCAAAGATTCACAGCCCTATGGCTAAGAATTGCATTACAGCAATTCCCCGTAACTGCAGAGCTGTGATGTTACGTTCATTACTGTGAAGTTACAACTGAATGGTGTAACTTTGCAATTTTATAGTTAATCACAATAAAAGTACAAGTACACGCTGTAACTTCACAATTGTAATGTAATTACTCTCTCGGTTTAACAGCATACTGCCACCTACTGTACAAGAGTGTGCAACGTGGTCTGCTACAGCATATTTTCATTACAATATTTCAATGTGAAAAAATACTGTTAGTTGGTGTAAACACTGGTGAAGTTTTACAGTGCAGTGCAAGTTTTTTTTATTTTCTCTATCCATAAAATGTGTCTCGGCAGCCTTGCCAACATGTGTGTGTAAATCGGTTCGTTGCGCCTAGTGAAAAGCATGCAGGAAATGCAGCACACGGAATATGACATTTCCCTTCTTATCGGTGTATTTTTGCATGATTCAAAATAATGAATTAAGATGTTAATAGAGAATGTTTTTTGTGTTTACAGGGTCCGAGTTTGCTCACGACCACAGTGTGGTAGCAGCCCCTACATGGAACACCTCTAGTGATGGTAAATAAACACACACACACACACACACACACACACACACACACACACACACACACACACACACACACACACACACACACACACTGCTTTGTTGCATTTAAGCAAAGAGCCATGATAGTTTTCTTTAAGACCGCAATCAACAAAGCCATAAATGCACATTTTCTGTGACAGACATGCCTGCATTTACACGTGTTGTATAGGAGTGGTTTCTTTGGTCTGAAATGATATTGAATGATTAATGAATCCATGCATTGTCCCAGTCCTGACACTGTAGAGGACAACTGATGGAGCAAACTACACACTAATCTACTCAACATGTGGCTATTGCCGCAGGTACATTTCCCTAATTTTCACTGACCCACTTTGCTTTTTTTTTTTTTTTTTTTTTTTTTTTAAACTAAAGCTACCAGTGGAGCCTCAAATGTATACATCCTCTTTATCGTTGTTATACATTTAACTTTAATTCTACTGTTTCATGTGTTTGAACTCAGCTAGGCATTTTCATCCTGTGGGGGGGTAAAAAATAAAGGAAGTAAGACGTCGAGCAACCGGCAACAACAATATAACTAATGTACTCGAATGAAAGTCGATACATGAGTTGAATAAAACAACAAATCTGCTTTTACAAAGCTAAAAATGTTGTGAGAATAGTATCAATTAAATGTTTAATTTGGTAACAGTAGAAGAGAAAGTAAAACACAATTACAAATAGACGGAGTAATAATTGAAGGGGTAAATAAAAACACATTTTTGGGTGTAATAATAGATGATAAAATGAATTGGAAATCTCATGTAAAACATATACAACATAAAGTAGCAAGAAACATGTCAATAATGAACAGTGTTGGGTTAGTTACTGAAAACCAGTAACTAGTTACAGTTTCTAGTTACTGTATTTCAAAAGTAACTCAGTTACTTACACCAAAAAGTAATGCGTTACTGTGAAAAGTAACTATTTAGTTACTTCTTTTTTTCTTCTTTTTTTTAAAAGCTCCCATTAATGCCCTTTTAGCCTTCATTTCAGTACTGTTATTGCACTGGAGAATAATACAATCTGTTGATCAACTTGACATGCATTTGCATCACTGAACTTTGCTAAGCAATGTGGTCTACATACAACACACAAAGACAAAGATATATTTCAAAGGGCCAATTTATTTTGAGCCAGAACAAATTGACAAAACTATTTTAAATAGCTGCAACATAACATACATAAGTAACAAACAGCATAATAATAACATGTCACAACATAGCTGTAAACCTGACTTCACCCAAGGAAGGCACACATGACATGATTATTTGTCATGTCACTATATACAGCACACATACTGCTATATACACGCCTAACCAGGCCTTTTTTTTCTCTCAAGGAATTGTGAAATAAAATTATGTCTTCAGTGAAGCCCAGAACACTCTACACATTTCCCCAGTTTTAGTTTAGAGAAAAGGAAAGTTTGGCCTGGCCCATTAGCATCCCTCTTTATGTTTGTGAACTTTATAGTCTATACATTTAGAGTGATGTGATAATCAAACACTCTCGAAGTCTAGAATGAAATAGTATATAAGAGAATTGACAGAGTGTGTGTATCTTCAGTGCTGAATGATGAGCAGAGGCAGAGTTTGGAGTGTCTTCTTTAGCTTGCTTTCCATGTTTATGTACACACGTCCACTGTGTCCAGGTACTTGGAACATGTTCTCCGTGCCATTTGCTGTTTGATGCCCGATATCATGCTAATTAGCTGCCTGAAATCGGGTGACTCCACTGTAGAAATAGCCTGCATGTCTTCTCGCACATACGCTGCAATGGCTCTATCAATGTTATCCTGGCTAGCAGTCCCTCCGTTAAAATCCAGCCGTTGAAGTGGCATCAGAGTCTGTCTCTCTCTTTACTAGCTTTGTCGAAGCACTCAGCTTTTGTAGCTGTTTCAGCAGATTTTAATTGCTGTTTTGGGCATTAGATAGGATCTTTGATCCAATACACAACTTACATTTCACTAAAATGTTCATTTCTTTGTGCTCGACAAAAGAAAAGTAGTGAGAATATCTCCATGTTAAGAAACTCGACTTCGGCTCCGCTATGATGTCTTGTCAGTAAACACAGACACGCCCGCCCCCATTGTATCGTATGCATGTTCGAAATAAACTGAAACTGAACTAATGTTGGTAGGTCTGTGCGATATAAACAACATATGATATAAATGATACACATTTGGCCGACGATAAAGCTTTTAATACTATTGTGGCAGGCACTAGGACCATGCTGACACCCAGCAGTATGGGAGTAGTTTTCATGTCTTCTTGGGCGCACAGTTAAGGCAGATTTTGTGTAGTATGATCATCCTCATGTTGGCCATTTTAGCTTAAAGTTCAAATTAAAGTACCACTGATAGTCACACACACACTAGGTGAAATTACCCTCTGCATTTGACCCATCCCCTTGTTCCACCCCCTGTGAGGTGAGGGGAGCAGTGAGCAGCAGCGGTGGCCGCACTCAGGAATAATTTTGGTGATTTGATCCCCAATTCCAACCCTTGATGCCGAGTGCCAAGCAGGGAGGTAATGGGTCCCGTTTTTATAGTCTTTGGTATGACTCGTCCGGGGTTTGAACTCACGACCTACCGATCTCAGGGTGGGGACTCTATACCAGAAAGAAACAGTAATTGTGTGTTTTCTGCATTTGTCACGTTGGTGACCCTGACGTGATGTACAAAAACAAAATGGGTAGACATAAGCTCGGACGGCGCAAACGACCAAGGGAAACAGTGGTGGACCCGGCAAGGAGCTAAGGGCCCCCCAACAAAAAAGGAAAAGTTTGCGGATCGAAACCCTTGGGCAAAAAGTCCTTCGGAATGCAAAGTGGCTGACCAAGCACCGACTCAGCAGGTGCTCTTTTAGGGGCCGAGCTCAACCCGAGCACGACCCAAGGTCAACAGTAAATCCAGTTAATATCAGAGAGTGCCGCATGCGACCTGTGAAAACGTGAAGGAACACGGAGGGACACACCGCCGAGCTTTGGTGCCAAACCGTTGATTGAAAAAGCACAGGCTCGTCTCGCGCTGCTTCCGTGTAGCAACTCCTACCACTACCGTTGGGTCCTCACTAGGGATGATGTTCGTTAAAAAATTATCGAGTTCGAGCCCATTATCGAATCTCTTATCGAATCCAGATAGGTTGTTGTGTGTGCACTGAGTTCCAAAAGCCATAGATGTTATATGACTGGGCCGGCACGCTGTTTATATTGTAGCGTCCAGAAGAAGTGCACACCAAGTCTGACGCTCTTTTTAAAGGGGAACATTATCACCAGACCTATGTAAGCGTCAATATATACCTTGATGTTGCAGAAAAAAGACCATATATTTTTTTAACCGATTTCCGAACTCTAAATCATCGCTCTCGGAGCGATGACGTCACAACGGGAAGCAATCCGCCATTTTCTCACTTTCGTCGGTGTGTTGTCGGAGGGTGTAACAACACGAACAGGGACGAATTCAAGTTGCACCAGTGGCCCAAAGATGCGAAAGTGGCAAGAAATTGCACGAAATTTGTTCAAAATACGAGGGTGAGGGGAAAGCCGACAAAATGGTCAGTCGTTTGTTCCGCACACTTTACCGACGAAAGCTATGCTACGACAGAGATGGCAAGAATGTGTGGATATCCTGCGACACTCAAAGCAGATGCTGACATCAACTCCGAACTGGACAGATCAGCTTTCAGGAAAAGAGAGCGGATGAGGGTATGTCTACAGAATATATTAATTGATGAAAACTTTATTCATTACTCGCGGTTTTACGTAAATTATTATACATAAATGTATTGGTAAATGTGTTTACGAATAATTTAGCTTAAAAACATTTATTTTTTTCAATCATTCGAGTACATTCGGGTAGTCTTGTGTAATGCAGTATTTTGTGTCTATTTAGGTATGGTTAACCTGAGTGCTGAAATCGTGGAAAAATATATGTTCTCACTCTCAAAGTGCATGTTGTTGCCAAATGTATTTCATATGCTGTAAACCTAGTTCATAGTTGTTAGTTTCCTTTAATGCCAAACAAACACATACCAATCGTTGGTTAGAAGGCGATCGCCGAATTCGTCCTCGCTTTCTCCCGTGTCGCTGGCTGTTGTGTCGTTTTCGTCGGTTTCGCTTGCATACGGCTCAAACCGATATGGCTCAATAGCTCCAGTTTCTTCTTCAATTTCGTTTTCGCTACCTGCCTCCACACTACAACCATCCGTTTCAATACATGCGTAATCTGTTGAATCGCTTAAGCCGCTGAAATCCGAGTCTGAATCCGAGCTAATGTCGCTAGAGATTGCTGTTCTTTCCGCCATGTTTGTTTGTATTGGCATCACTGTGTGACGTCACAGGAAAATGGACGGGTGTATATAACGATGGTTAAAATCAGGCACTTTGAAGCTTTTTTTAGGGATATTGCGTGATGTGTAAAATTTTGAAAAAAACTTCGAAAAATAAAATAAGCCACTGGGAACTGATTTTTAATGGTTTTAACCCTTCTGAAATTGTGATAATGTTCCCCTTTAAACTTTTATTGAGCAACCTATACTAACACAGCTCAACTTATCTTGTTCCTTCCACACGCACGTCTATCCTCACTCCTCATTTCGGCAACAACAACGCTTCCTCCTTCTTCACCAATCACCATACAGGCGTGCTACGTTCACAACAATGGGAATTCTGAATATCACTCACTCAAGAACACAACATCAACCTCAGCAGGTCGTTACCCTATGGAGGAAAAGCGGACATGACTGAGGACAGCATGTGGCCGTTATAGGGTGAAGGTTTCAGGTGAGAGAGGGCGCTAAAGGCACGCCCCCAGTGAGCCTTATTTATGCGTTAAATACAGAAATAGCACCCGTAATTGACACGGCGCCTTTTAGTACGGTGCGCCCTATGGTCACGAAAAGACAGCATAGTGGCTTCGATAACGGGAACCGGTTCTCAAAAAGGGATTCGAAACCATGGAATCGGTTCTTTTCTTATCGGACAATCGGGAGAACCGGTTTCGAACATCATCCCTAGTCCTCACTCTCCATATCGAAGTCTGCAAGGGATCTGCCGCCACGCTCTGCACGGCAAACCGTCTGGAAGCCAGAAGCACCCGGTCACTTTCTTCAGCCGAGCCCCGACTACTACTACTCACACTATCATTATATGGTGATCATGCATGTTGATGACGCATTCTTGCTGTGTGCCACAAATTTGACAAGCGACAAGCGAACGAAGGCATCCACAAAGCAATGTAGCATTCTAAGTCAGCCATCCTCACTTCCATGGCAGGAAATACACTTCTTTTTCACAAGTATCATTTTCACTGGCGGAAGAGGAATAGCTAACCATGCTACACTAGAAGGGAAAAGTGGATCGTGAGATCCACAGGCGGATCGGTGCGGCATCTTCAGTAATGCGGACGCTGTATCGATCCGTTGTGGTGAAAAAGGAGCTGAGCCGGAAGGCAAAGCTCTCAATTTACCGGTCGATCTACGTTCCCATCCTCACCTATGGTCATGAGCTTTGGGTTATGACCGAAAGGACAAGATCACGGGTACAAGCGGCCGAAATGAGTTTCCTCCGCCGGGTGGCGGGGCTCTCCCTTAGAGATAGGGTGAGAAGCTCTGTCATCCGGGAGGAGCTCAAAGTAAAGCCGCTGCTCCTCCACATCGAGAGGAGCCAGATGAGGTGGTTCGAACGCCTTCCTAGGGAGGTGTTTAGGGCACGTCCAACCAGTAGGAGGCCACGGGGAAGACCCAGGACACGTTGGGAAGAATATGTCTCCCGACTGGCCTGGGAACGCCTCGGGATCCCCCGGGAAGAGCTGGACGAAGTGGCTGGGGAGAGGAAAGTCTGGGCTTCCCTGCTTAGGCTGCTGCCCCCGCGACCCGACCTCGGATAAGCGGAAGAAGATGGATGGATGGATGGCTACACTAGACACTTTAGATATGCCAACCGTTAAGCTAGAACTCTTAAATGTAAACAGAGGTCTCCGAACCGATACCAATATCAACTGTAACAATGCCAAATATGCTTTCATTATATGGTCAATACTACAGTGGTTTGTTATAATCAAAAAATATTTTGTCCTGTTAATGTTTAAGGAAAAACAAAACAAATCAAAGCTAATAGTAGGAAATGGTTTAAATATTTAATGTATATTGTTACACCGCCATCCTGTGCTTATGTCTAATTATGATTGTGACCAAAAAATAAATCATTCAATGATTCTGAAAATGTTAATTATTGGTATCAACATCGGTGCGACAAGTACTGCCCCTGTAACTACTTGATGTTGGTAGATATCCAAATTTGTAGTATCACCTGAAACTGTAAAGTAGGAAGGGAATTCACATTCGTCACGGTTTACCTGACACATGCAACGTGCCAAATTCAATCAATCAATCAAAGTTTATTTATAAAGCCCTAAATCACAAGTGTCTCAAAGGGCTGCACAAGCCACAACGACATCCTCGGTTCAGAGCCCACATCAGGGCAAGGATAAACTCAACCCAGTGGGATGACAATGAGAAACCTTGGAGAGGACCCCCCCCCCCCCCTCTAGGGGAGACCGGTGCAATGGACGTCGAGTGGGTCTAGCATAATATTGTGAAAGTCTAGTCCGTAGTGGATCTAACATAATAGTGAGAGTCCAGTCCATAGTGGGGCCAGCAGGAGACCATCCCGAGCGGAGACAAGTCAGCAGGGCAGAGATGTCCCCGACCGATGCACAGGCTAGCGGTCCACACCGGGTCACGACTCTGGACAGCCAGCACTTCATCTATGGCCACCGGACCTGTGCCCCCACCTTCACAAGGGAGAGGGGGGCAGAGCAGAAAAGAAAAGAAATGGCAGATCAACTGGTCTAAAAAGGGGGTGTATTTAAAGGCTAGAGTATACAAATGAGTTATAAGATGGGACTTAAATGCTTCTACTTTGGGGGAGTGCACAATCCACTTTAGCCGCCAAATGGCAGTAGAGTGTTGAATATCTTAGTGTGTTTTGTAGCAATTCCAACGTCGACCAAAGCGTCAGTTGCTATGTAGAGTGGCGCTTTCCATCATTTTCAGCAGACTGCCTTGCAAAAATTATAAACCCATCCTCTTCCTGTCGCGCAAGATCCACCCATGAATGGGGGCCATATGAATCCCTTCCCTACTGGAAAGTATCTAAACAACAGACGAATAAGTGCTTATTAGATTTTAACAGAAGTGTTGATAGAACCATGTTATAACAGAAAGTAACCAAATATTAACAGTAAATTAACAAGTAGATTAAAAATAGTTTTGAGAAAATAAAACAACCGGAACAAGATCACAGCATAATAGGAGGAATTGAACCAGCACCCTCTGTTACAAAAGGCAAAATTGGATACTATTACAGTACCAGAAGAAGTTTACACGAGGATTGCTGAATTTTGCTATTTTATTGTATTGTATTTATTGTATCTCCAAGCAGCCCTGCCCATTATAATTTACATAATTTATTATGTGCTTAAATAATACTGTACTTCCCTGCTGTGACATGTTATATCATGATGTTGCTGGTGCACAACCTCTTGAGCTAATAAAAATGCTGTTAAAAAAAATTATTTTTTCACATCTCCATTTACACAATTTACATATAGTACTGATAAGAGTACGAATGCAAACTGGTATCGATAAGAAATATCGATATTGGTATGGGTATTGATAAAATCCTAACGACGTACAACTGTTCGTATCTCAAATGTTTTACTTTGTTGATTAAAAATGTTTTGCTTCTGAATAATCATTAGGATTATTTTATACTACCTCAAATGCAAACTTCACTTTAATATATTTTCATTAAATATTAAGATTGGAGTTTTTAAAACTTCTATAATTTGGGTCACCGCTTGCCATTTGCCAAAGCACTGGTGAGAAGCACTGGTGTGGACAAGTAATCAAAGAGTAAGTGGCATTTTACTATTTGAAAAAATCCTCTAGTATTCACTACATCACAAATACTTTGGCTACTGCAGAATGCAGTTTTTGCTGACAAGAAAAATAAGGACAAAACTTTGCGACTGAAAAAAAACTTGTTCTCAAAACACCCAAAAAACGTGCCAGAAACCGTGGCCCAAAAACTGAGGCACAAACCCTACCGTGGGTTACCTGTGCCATTGCACCTCCTAATAAAAACATAACAGAAAAACAATCCAGGGCCTGACTGGGGGAACATTTAAAACTGTTCCGCTATCAGCACTCACACGGAGTATCCAGATCCATAAGGTATTTTCTTGACAGCACTGCCCAGAGTTATCTGTCAAATCTATTCCCGGTGTTGAACCCCAGGGGCTTGGAGAACCGACATCCGCCATATCACCCACGACGACAGACTGAGTTGGAAGGCGCTCCGCGTTATTGAATGTGACCTTATTTTGCTCTCTCATTTGGTCTAGTTTGTTTAATTCATCTCTTGAGGGCGGGGGAAACACAACCACAAACATCCGTTCTAGAACAGATGGTGCGTTTGAGGAATATATATATATATATATATACAAACCCTGTTTCCATATGAGTTGGGAAATTGTGTTAGATGTAAATATAAACGGAATACAATGATTTGCAAATCCTTTTCAACCCATATTCGATTGAATGCACTACAAAGACAAGATATTTGATGTTCAAACTCATAAACTTTATTTTTTTTTGCAAATAATAATTAACTTAGAATTTCATGGCTGCAACACGTGCCAAAGTAGTTGGGAAAGGCCATGTTCACCACTGTGTTACATGGCCTTTCCTTTTAACAACATTCAGTAAACGTTTGGGAACTAAGGAGACACATTTTTTAAGCTTCTCAGGTGGAATTCTTTCCCATTCTTGCTTGATGTACAGTTTAAGTTGTTCAACAGTCCGGGGGTCTCCGTTGTGCTATTTTAGGCTTCATAATGCGCATCATAAACGAGTCCACATTTCAAATTGTTTTTGGAAACTGTGGACGTCGTGTCCTCCGGACCAAAGAGGAAAAGAACCATCCGGATTGTTATAGGCGCAAAGTTGAAAAGCCAGCATCTGTGATGGTATGGGGGTGTATTAGTGCCCAAGACATGGGTAACTTACACATCTGTGAAGGCGCCATTAATGCTGAAAGGTACATACAGGTTTTGGAGCAACATATGTTGCCATCCAAGCAACTTTACCATGGACACCCCTGCTTATTTCAGCAAGACAATGCCAAGCCATGTGTTACATCAACGTGGCTTCATAGTAAAAGAGTGCGGGTACTAGACTGGCCTGCCTGTAGTCCAGACCTGTCTCCCATTGAAAATGTGTGGCGCATTAT
Organism: Nerophis lumbriciformis; assembly: GCF_033978685.3. NCBI lineage: Eukaryota > Metazoa > Chordata > Actinopteri > Syngnathiformes > Syngnathidae > Nerophis > Nerophis lumbriciformis. The sequence goes on along the minus strand of NC_084561.2, from coordinate 25,357,130 downwards.
GAAGCCTAAAATACCACAACGGAGACCCCCGGACTGTTGAACAACTTAAGCTGTACATCAAGCAAGAATGGGAAAGAATTCCACCTGAGAAGCTTAAAAAAATGTGTCTCTTCAGTTCCCAATCGTTTATTGAGTGTTGTTAAAAGAAAAGGTGATGTAACACAGTGGTGAACATGCCCTTTCCCAACTACTTTGGCACGTGTTGCAGCCATCAAATTCTAAGTTAATTATTATTTGCAAAAAAAAAATAAAGTTTATGAGTTTGAACATCAAATATCTTGTCTTTGTAGTGCATTCAATGGAATATGGATTGAAAAGGATTTGCAAATCATTGTATTCCGTTTATATTTACATCTAACACAATTTCCCAACTCATATGGGAACGGGGTTTGTATATTATATTTGTACATATGTGTGTGTGTGTGTGCGTGTGCGTGCGTGTGTGTGTGTGTGTGTGTGTGTGTGTGTGTGTGTGTGTGTGTGTGTGTGTGTGTGTGTGTGTGTGTGTGTGTGTGTGTGTATTTCTTGTTTTTAGTTTGAACACACATGTAATGAAGCTGAATGTTCAAAGATACAAACGTTTGTATTTAAAAGCTAAAAATTATGAAAATTGATGAGGTAAACAACATAACATAAGAAAGCTACAGTCTAGTTTTTGTGCAGCAATGTGGAGGAACTAGTGTATTTTTGTGTGTCATTTGGAGTCCGGCCCCATAGCCAACATCTGTTCCTTATCTGATGGGTGGATGGTGATTGCGCCACCTGTTTTGTCTTCAGGCGGGGAATGGTTTAGATTGACCAAGAAGACAGCATTCAGGTAGCGTGACTTTATCAGCATGCATCAGTAGCAGGAAGTTATGCTGAAAGAGCCTCATTATTGGGCTCAGCAATACTGGGATGTAATTAGGTGTGTTGATAGTTTACAAAGTTTTTCGTTTTTTTCCTTCACTTATTCTTTCCTGTCCTCTCGCGGTTGGAGAGTGACCCGATTTTAATGAAATTCACCTTCAGCCATCGCTGGCAGGGCTACAGACCGGACCACTCGGTGGGTGTTTAGTTAGCTGTGCAGCCACTCGGGTTTCTGGGCCTGCAAATATAGTCAACGTATAGAAAGACATTTTCTGGTCAAACAAAAAAATGTGTAAAAAAAAAACAAACTATTTTGGAATATGTATAGGTTGTGTGTGTTGCGGTTGTGTGTGTTGCGGTTGTGTGGGGGTGTGCACTGGTTTAGATATGCGAGAGTGTGATTGCACAAACCCTCCGCGAGAGAATGTTGGTTGATGACAGGGCACCATTTAGACGCCTGCCACAAGAAAGGGAAAGGGTTTGATTTTGACAGTGATCCTAGGGCCGAATACCACAACACTCACCACAGGACAATTGCATACAGATCGGCTCTGTTGCAAAGAAACGAGCCGGACATTTTCCTCTTTGTCCTTTTAACATTGCGGATCTTAGTTAGCTTTTTTTTAATGCTTTCCACTGCTTCATTGTCAACGATTGACGTGCACAGGCACGCCGCTGCAAAGACCGTTTAAATCAGCTCTATTGATAAAATGATGAGTAAGAAAGTTGCTCATTTTGTGTGACCCTCTTGTTGATTTAACAATGGCGATGACTTTTGTAGCGTTTAAGGTGAAGAGGTGATCCGTTGGGTGGAGTAACGTTGCAACAGGAGTAGAGATGTCCGATAATGGCTTTTTTGCCGATATCCGATAATCTGATATTGTCCAACTCTTAATTACCGATTCCGATATCAACCGATACCGATATATACAGTCGTGGAATCAACACATTATTATGCCTAATTTTGTTGTGATGCCCCGCTGGATGCATTAAACAATGTAACAAGGTTTTCCAAAATAAATCAACTCGAGTTATGGAAAAAAATTAGGGATGTCCGATAATGGCTTTTTGCCGATATTCCGATATTGTCCAACTCTTTAATTACAGATACCGATATCAACCGATATATACAGTCGTGGAATTAACACATTATTATGCCTAATTTGGACAACCAGGTATGGTGAAGATAAGGTACTTTAAAAAAATAAAATAAAAATAAAAATAAGATAAATAAATTAAAAACATTTTCTTGAATAAAAAAGAAAATAAAACAATATAAAAACAGTTACATTGAAACTAGTAATTAATGAAAATTTGTAAAATTAACTGTTAAAGGTTAGTACTGTTAGTGGACCAGCAGCACGCACAATCATGTGTGCTTACGGACTGTATCCCTTGCAGACTGTATTGATATATATTGATATAAAATGTAGGAACCAGAATATTAATAACAGAAAGAAACAACCCTTTTGTGTGAATGAGTGTAAATGGGGGAGGAAGGTTTTTTGGGTTGGTGCACTAATTGTAAGTCTATCTTGTGTTTTTTATGTTGATTTAATGAAAAAAAAAAAAAGAAAAACGATACCAATAATAATAAAAAAACGATACCGATAATTTCCGATATTATATTTTAACGCATTTATTGACCGATAATAACGGCAGGCCGATATTATCGGACATCTCTAAAAAAAATGCCAACATGGCACTGCCATATGTATTATTGAAGTCACAAAGTGCATTATTTTTTTTAACATGCCTCAAAACAGCAGCTTGGAATTTGGGACATGCTCTCCCTGAGAGAGCATGAGGAAGTTGGGGGGTAGGGGTTAGCGGGGGGTGTATATTGTAGCTTCCCGGAAGAGTTAGTGCTGCAAGGGGTTCTGGGTATTTGTTCTGTTGTGTTTATGTTGTGCTACGGTGCGGATGTTCTCTCGAAATGTGTTTGTCAATCGGTCCGCGGACCGGTACCGGGCCGCAGCCCGGTGGTTGGGGACCACTGTATTAGAGTGTTAAAACTGCCAAGAGTTAATCAATAGTCAATATACCAGTGTGCAGCTTTTTAAACATCACAAAATGCTTTTCTTTTTGAGGAAGTTAGATTTTGTGTTTTGTTGTTTGTTTTCATTGCTGCTGTTTTAACAGTTTTTTTAAAATACATAAACAAGGTTAATTGTTTTTTTTTTTAGCACTTTGCCTTTCCTTTCTATTAAATGGACAACATTTTATTAGTCATTTTAATTTTTATAACAGCAGCACAGTTACAGTATGAATAAATATTTATGAAGGAATTGGTCATCTTTGTTGTTAGTAGGCACTTGCCTAAAATAACTTAAGCTGCATTTAGAAGTCGATGGAAATATTAGAGCCATTAAATCATTAAGATAATTGTTGACTAATTGATTATCAAAAATAATCGGTAGTTGCAGCCCGAGTTATCATGCAAGCATTTATTGGTGTACATGTTCATATTTTTTTTATTTTTTTTATTTTTGGGTCCTGTCCAGCTTCTCAGGCACATCATATAGTTCAGTGTTTTTCAACCACTGTGCCGCGGCACACTAGTGTGCCATGAGATACAGTCTGGTGTGCCGTGGGAGATTATCTAGTTTCACCTATTTGGGTTAAAAATATTTTTTGCAAACCAGTAATTATAGTCTGCACATTATGTGTTGTTGTTGAGTGTCAGTGCTGTCTAGAGCTCGGCAGAGTAACCGTGTAATACTCTTCCTTATCAGTAGGTGGCAGCCGGTAGCTAATTGCGTTTTAGATGTCGGGAACAGCGGGAGGCAGTGTGCAGGTAAAAAGGTGTTTAATGCTTAAATAAAAGGTGAGTGCCCCTAAGAAAAGGCATTGAAGCTGAGGGAAGGCTATGCAGAACGAAACTAAAACTGAACTGGCTACAAAGTAAACAAAAACAGAATGCTGGACGACAGCAAAGACTTACTGTGGAGCAAAGACAATGTACATCCGAACATGACATGACAATCACCAATGTCCCCACAAAGAAGGATAAAAACAACTGAAATATTCTTGATTGCTAAAACAAAGTAGATGCGGGAAATATCGCTCAAAGGAAGACATGAAACTGCTACAGGAAAATACCAAAAAAACAGAAAAAGTCACCAAAATAGGAGCTCAAGACAAGAACTAAAACACTACACACAGGAAAACACCAAAAACCTCAAAAAGTCATGGCGTGATGTGACAGGTGGTGACAGTACACCTACTTTGAGACAAGAGCTACAGTGATGCATGCTTGGTTATGGTTTAAAGTCCCATCCAACAATTGCGACAACGACTTTTTACTGTCAACTGAGTTTTGTTTTTTAATGATTTCTACTAGTGGTGTGCTTCCACATTTTTTCAACGCAAAAAATGTGCCTCGGCTCAAAAAAAGTTGAAAAACACTGATATAGTTGATGTAGATGCCCATATCGGCTGTTCAGATTTATTTTACAAAAGAGACGTGTAGGATACTTCTCTTGTTGCCTTATTTGTATTTGACTTTATTAAATGTATTTATATTATCATTTGGTGCAGCCGGGCGGGAGCAGGAGGGGATAGAAAGAAAAGAAGACAGAGGGGGAAATTGTGGGGACAAGAGGGGGATTAGACAGAGAGACAAAAACAACAACAGCAAACACAACAACAACAGTAGAGCAACATCAGCAAATACGACATGTACAAATATTTGCCATTTTTGATAAATTTGCAAAAATAAAAGCAACCAAATGCTTGCTTTGCCACAGAACATCGTTATGCCTTCCAAGTGAACATTCCTACTCATAATGAACATTACTATAATCCCAGTCAAAGGATTACATTGGCAAAGTAAAGAGGTTAAGAATGCAGAAACAAAGAATAAACGAACTGCGGTTACAATAACAGCTAATGTTCGGATCTGCAGGCTTTGTATTACATACAAACTATTACAAAAAGTATTATTGTATCATCTCATTCTGCCTTGAATATCCATTTAGAGAGCATGTTAAAGCAAATAGACGACACTTGAGCCTGTTTCTGGTCTTTTTTTTGTCAAAGTCTGTGTAATTGTGGCTTTCCGGAACGAGTGTCAGAGTGTCCTTGAGCAAGAAACTTACCCCATAATTACTCCCAATGAGCAGGTTGCATGGTCGTCTCCATGTGGCTGTGAGCAATTGGGAAGGTTGCACGCTGTATAGTAAACCAATGAAAAAAGCCTCGTCATTTTCACTGAGGGCCTGATTCACTGAGATCCAAACACCACACGCTAAACAGCGTGTGCAAAAAAATAGAATAGCGTGTACGATTAGTGAACGTGTTGCGTGCGATTTACTAAGACTGCGTTTGCAATTGCAAAGTGATGCAGAGTGCCTTATTTAAATGAGGATTGTTATGTGTGTTATACGGGGTGTCACCACGAATACACTCATTTACTGCACTTGTACCTGCTGCGTTTTGCTATGTTTTCAAAAATGCAGGAGAGATGTACTACTTTTTATGGGATTTTTAGAAGCAGTCCTGCAGTGCATCTACAAAACCCAAAACTAGTGAAGTTGTCACGTTGTGTAAATCATAAATAAAAACAGAATCCAATGATTTGCAAAACCTTTTCAACCTGTATTCAATTGAATAGACTGCAAAGACAAGATACTTGACGTTTGAACTGGAAAACTTTGTTATTTTTTAGCTCATTTGGAATTGGATGCCTGCAACATGTTTCAAAAAAGCTGGCACAAGTGTCAAAAAAGACACATAAAATTGAGAAATGCTCATCAAACTAGGCTAATTGGGAACAGGTGGGTGCCATGATTGGGTATAAAAGTAGATTCCATGAAATACTCAGTTATTCACGAACAAGGATGGGGCGAGGGTCACCAATTTGTGAACAAATGCATGAGCAAATTGTCAAACAGTTCAAGAACAACATTTCTCAACGAGCTATTGCAAGGAATTTAGGGATTTCATCATCTACGGTCCGTAATGTCATCAAAAGGTTTAGAGAATCTGGAGAAATCACTGCACGTAAGCAGCAAGGCCCAAAACCAACATTGAATGCCCGTGACCTTCGATCCCAACATCAGTGTGTAAAGGATATCACCACATGGGCTCAGGAACACTTCAAAAAATCACTGTCAGTAACTACAATTTGTCGCTACATCTGTAAGTGCAAGTTAAAAGTCGAAAGCCAGAGCCATTTATCAACAACACCCAGAAATTCCGCCGGCTTCGCTGGATAGACTAAGATGGACCGATGCAAAATGGAAAAGTGTTCTGTGGTCTGACGAGTCCACATTTCAAATAGTTTTTGGAAACTGTAAGCGTCGTGTCCTCCAGACTAAAGAGGAAAAGAGCCATACGGACTGTTATAGGCGCTAAGTTCAAAAGCCAGCATCTGTGATGGTATGGAGGTGTATTAGTGCCCAAGGTATAGGTAACTTACACATCTGTGAAGGCACCATTAATGCTGAAAGGAACATACAGGTTTTGGAGCAACATATGTTGCCATCCAAGCAACGTTATCATGGACGCCCCTGCTTATTTCAGCAAGACAATGCCAAGCCACATGTTACAACAGCGTGGCTTCGTGGTAAAAGAGTGCGGGCACTAGACTGGCCTGCCTGTAGTCCAAAAGTGTGGCGCATTATGAAGCCTAATATACCACAACGGAGAACCCCGGACTGTTGAACAACTTAAGCTGTACATCAAGCAAGAATGGGAAAGAATTCCACCTGAAAAGCTTAAAAAATTGGTCTATTTTTAAGTTAATGAAAATCTCTGTTCACTCTTTATAATCGCGTTAACGCTGACAGCCTTCAACATCAACAATATGAACATTACAACCCAAACCAAGATATTTGTACAAATAAATATAGAAGAGCACTGAAAATTATCAATCTCATCACGCTAGTATCGATTTGATACTGTATTACCCTCGGTGTCAATATTGTCACTATTTTGATGGATCCGCCCAATTCCAGGACAAACGAACAGGGAACGTTTACGTTACTGTTTTTCAAAGTGTAAGCCGGTCCTTCCCATAGAAGTACTAGAGGACTTCAATTGAGGTGCAGCAGCTTGAAAAAAATAATGATAATCCAATTGTTAATGTCTAAAGGCGGGAAATACATATTTTTAGTTCCTATACACGTGCGTAAATTTTCAAACTATATTTTTAGGGAGTGTTATGTTATTGGGAGAGACTGGAACTGAAAATTGTTGTATCATGTCCGCGGTATTGTTTATTGTCTGTTGGTATTCAACCAGAAGAACCTTGAGAGGTCAGAGGTCACTGACCTGAAAGAGGGCCTGCTGGTCCACAAAAGTGGTTTTGATGGGGTTGAGGTCAGGGTTTAGGGTCTTTGATGCCAAATTGTTGCAAACATGCTCTTATGAAGATTGCTTTGATAATAACATTTATAGCAACAATTACTCCCTTTCACAAAAATGTTCTTCCATTTTAGCCCATTTTGTGAAATCAAGGACTGTTAAAACTGTTTAGAATAATAATTTGACATGTATTCTACACTTAAAAAATCTCTAAATCCAAATGGATCTCAGTACAGTACTGTACAGTAGGGCTGGGGATCCAAGAGTACCTCAAAATGCAATACGATAATATCCATCCATCGCATTATCATCTCGATATTTTGATGCTGCAATAGGGTTGAAACAAAAACAAAGAAAAAAGTACACACTATAGCTTATGTTTTGCATCTTTACATATTGTAGCGCCTTGGTTTCTCCTTCCTTGCTTCATGCGAGGAGCAAAATAAATGTTCCTTACAGTGTGGTTGTTTGAAGGCATCATGAGACTTGGTGTTACATGTGTGATCTAAGATGGCTAATAATGTTTTTTTTGCCGATATCCGATATTCCGATATTGTCCAACTCTTAATTACCGATTCCGATATCAACCGATACTGATATATACAGTCATGGAATTAACACATTATTATGCCTAATTTTGTTGTGATGACCCGCTGGATGCATTAAACAATGTAACAAGGTTTTCCAAAATAAATCAACTCAAGTTATGGAAAAAAATGCCAACATGGCACTGCCATATTTATTATTGAAGTCACAAAGTGCATTATTTTTTTTAACATGCCTCAAAACAGCAGCTTGGAATTTGGAACATGCTCTCCCTGAGAGAGCATGAGGAGGTTGAGGTGGGCAGGGTTGAGGTGGGGGGGTAGGGGGTAGCGGGGGGTATATATTGTAGCGTCCCGGAAGAGTAAGTGCTGCAAGGGGTCCTGGGTATTTGTTCTGTTGTGTTTATGTTGTGTTACGGTGCGGATGTTCTCCCGAAATGTGTTTGTCATTTTTGTTTGGTGTGGGTTCACAGTGTAGCGCATATTTGTAACCGTGTTAAAGTTGTTTATACGGCCACCCTCAGTGTGACCTGTATGGCTATTGACCAAGTATGCTTGGATTCACTTGTGTGTGTGAAAAGCCGTAGATATTATGTGACTGGGCCGGCACGTAAAGGTAGTGCCTTTAAAGTTGATTGACGCTCTGTACTTTTCCCTACGTCCATGTACACAGTGGCGTTTTAAAAAGTCATACATTTTATTTTTTGAAACCGATACCGATATTACATTTTAAAGCATTTATCGGCCGATAGTATCGGCATTCCGATGTTATCGGACATCTCTACAATTTACCATAGGGAATAATACAACAGTTCATGGTGAGAGGAACGATCCAGTTATCTTATTGCAAGTTCAAATATCGCAATATTTTGATATATTGTCATACTTTACTGTACAGTACAATCAAATAAATTGTCTGAGGTACATTTTCCTCTCGTTCTACCCTCTCACAGCCAACTACCAAGAACAAGATGGTCTGTAAATAACTAGTTCCCGTAATTTCCGGACTATAGGGCGCACCTAAATATAAGTCGCACCCACTTAATTTTTTAACAAATTAAATGTTGTACATCTATAGGCTGAGCAGGTTTTTGGGCTGCAGGTTTTGAAGTATTAAATATTTACACAGGCGCTTGTGTTCAGTGACAAATTTAATAAGACAGTGCCTGTGTACATGGGCAATAATTATTTTAGCTGTTTATAATTCGGATTAAAAGGCTATTGTGTACATGGATCCTGAACAAAATGAGCCGATTATACGTGCATTCTAATGCATCACACCTTCCGTCGGAATATTTTACTTTGTAATGCACAGCGCATACCGTACACGGGAAGGTGTGTTATTGTTTGTGCTATGGCGCCATCGTTTGGACAAGTTTGCTCACTGCAGGTGCTTAAGAAGCAGCAGTGACTTCCACTGTAAACAAACATAGCTGTGTGCTGTTCTGCTTGTTCGACGTTGTCACGCTATTTATTTATAAGTTTTTCTTTCTGTTCACTACTTTTGTTTTACCTCTTTTTTTTTAAATGGAGCTGTTTTGTGCCTTTTATATTGTGATATGTACGGGTTGCCGCATGTCCTGTGTAAGTGCCTGAGGCTAGCAGTTAGAACTTGAGGTAGCTGTAATGTCGTGAATAAAACAGCTTGTTGAGACGACAACCGGATCCCTTCTTTTATTGTTACATCGACACATGAAACTCCAGACCATACTTTTGTTTTTGCTAGTCTCGTTTTTAGAGCAACAAACTCAACAGTATATAACACTACGTCTGTACATGTTGAATGGGAGGAGACAGCAGCAAGACAATCGCTTCATTCCGAGACTTATTACATTTACTCCCACCTCCACCAACTAGCTAACGTCAAAGATAATTTTGACACAAACTTTGGAAAAAGTGCTTTCATGCGCTCCAATCTGAATGACTATCAGCATAAACCACCTGTCTCGATCAAATTCACATTTTGATCCCAACGTGTGTGATCGTGTCAGAATATTCCGAATAACGTGTTTATATCAATCAATCAATGGTCCGGTGGTCATGGATGAAGTGCTGGCTGTCCAGAGTCGGCACCCGGGGTGGACCGCTCGCCTGTGCATCGGTTGGGGACATCTCTGCGCTGCTGACCCGTCTCCGCTCGGGATGGTTTCCTGCTGACCCACTATGGACTGGACTCTCACTATTATGTTGGATCCACTATGGACTGGACTCTCACAATATTATGTCAGACCCACTCGACGTCCATTGCATTCGGTCTCCCCTAGAGGGGGGGGTTACCCACATATGCGGTCCTCTCCAAGGTTTCTCATAGTCATCCACATCGACGTCCCACTCACTGGGGTGAGTTTTTCCTTGCCCTTATGTGGGCTCTGTACCGAGGATGTCGTTGTGGCTTGTGCAGCCCTTTGAGACATTTGTGATTTAGGGCTATATAAATAAACATTAATTGATTGAGTGTTTATATGAATCATGTTGATTCCAGACAGACTTTTAATCCGATGAATTGTGTCCATGTTCACATTGCTACCAAGTCCTGCACTCTGAATCTCTTGAAGTCGTCTTCTTTGGTGTCAGATATTAAAAGTCTCAAAATAGCTTTGTCCGACATTTTCTCAGCCTCACTTTCACTTTTCGTCTTGTGGCAAATTGGCCTCTGAGCGTGTGCCGTCTTCCTCACACACAGCAGTACAGCCTTTCGAAACCATTTGGTTTCCTTTTCGATAACTAGGTCGATTGCCTTTAACTTGAAAGCAGCATCGTATGCATTTTGTCGTGTCTTCTCCATGACAAGGGTGAGTCCATAACGTGTTAAATGGCTGACTCAATGATTGTGTGAGTGTAGTATTTAATTTAATCTCAACAATTGGTCCATTGTGACTCAATTTGTCAATTTTACTAGTCTTATGTGACAAGGCAAAATTTATTGGCGGAATTGGAAGCTTGAGAACCTGTAAAAATCCAAATTGTACAAGTCGCAGGGTTCAAAGCATTGAAAAAAGTTGCGATTTATAGTCATGAAATTACGGTAGTTGGATAATTGGATATTTCTACTTTTTCTTTAAAATGACTCAAATAATCCTTGATAAATGACTGTTTAAGGGACAGTACACACAGTGAAACTAGTCCTTGAAGACAGCACCATTCCTCTGAGGTTGTTTTATGGTCTTAAGTGTGCCTCCTGACACTGCTTAAGAAAATCCAAATCAAGTTGGAAAGTTCTGCCTTTGATATCAAGGAGTACTCATGACTACCATTTGTATTAAATATCTAGTGTATACATGACCTTGCTAATTTCCTCTCATTAAATTGAGATATATTTCTATATCGAGATATATTTCTGTTTGTTTCCTTCCTCACACATCGTATTTTTGCCCAATCCCAATCCCAATTTTACTTGGGATTGGGATTTTACTTGCATATTAATATCAACCTATGCAGCCACTGAGGTTTGACTATCTGAGACTCCCCTGTACATACTTTTTCTTCGGTATTTGTGTTGGCTCATGTGTGAAACCAGAAGCATTTTTGCTTGCTTAAGGTCGGTTTGGGGGTTGAGGGAAGTTTCCAATGTTTTTTTGTTTTTTTTCTAAACCAATGTTTGTCCTGCACGTTAAGCTCTTAGGTGGCTCTCTTTGTTGTTTTCTACAGGACACCGCAAGGAAAGTGGTGGTCCTTGAAATTGTTTGTTTTACCCCTCAGTGTCACGCAGTGCATCACTGGGGGCTCTGATGAATCTGATACATTTATTTAAAAAACTGTGTATGAGTCAAATAGTCAATGAGTTGCTAAGTTCGTAGCGTTGCCCCTGCAGAAGTGTTTGGCATTTTTTACAGGGATGTGTACCATTTTTTTAGCTTCTAAATCAAATTTCAAGTCAATCCAACTTCATAACTTACTGCAGTGTTTTTCAACCACTGTGCCGCGGCGAGATAGTCTGGTGTGCCGTGGGAGATTATATAATTTCACCTATTTGGGGTAAAATATATTTTTGGCAAACCAGTAATTATAGTCTGCAAATAATTTGCTGTTTTTGAGTGTTGGTGCCGTCTAGAGCTCGGCAACGTAACCGCATTATACTCTTCCATACCAGTAGGTGGCAGCCGGTAGCTAATTGCTTTGTAGATGTCGGGAACACGTCTTGTGAGACGACAAGGGTTTGTCATCATATCTAATGCTTAAACCAAAAATAAAGAAAATGCGATGAAGCTTAGGGAAGGCTATGCAGAACGAAACTAAAACCTAACTGGCTACAAAGTAAACAAAAACAGAATGCTGGACGACAGCAAAGACTTGCTGTGGAGCAAAGCCGGCGTCCACAAAGTACATCGGAACATTAAATGACAATCAACAATGTTCCCACAAAGAAGGATAGCAACAACTTAAATAGTTTTGATTGCTAAAACAAAGCAGATGCGGGCAATAGCGCTTAAGGAAGACATGAAACTGCTACAGGAAAACACCAACAAAACAGGAAAAGCCACCAAAATAAGAGCGCAAGACAAGAACTAAAACACTACACACAGGAAAACAGCAAAAACTCAAAGTAAGTCATGGTGTGACAGTACACCTACTTTGAGACAAGAGCTATAGTGATGCTGGGTTGGTTATGGTTTAAAGTCGTATCCAACAATTGCGACGACTTTTTACTGTCAACTGAGTTTCGTTTTTAATGATTTCTGCTGGTGGTGTGCCTCCGCATTTTTTCAACGCAAAAAATGTGCCTTGGCTCTAAAAAGGTTGAAAAACACTGACTTACTGTATGTTAACCAGACAGACTCCTAACCACAAACTGCTTCCAACTCAAAAGTTCTGTAATTCTACGCAAGCAAGTAACAGTTAACAAACTTAATTAAATGGTTCTTAAACAAGGTTCAAATTTCTCCATAAGAAACAATGTAAACATGAAAAATGGCTTTCAGCCTCGACAAAAGTCTTTATTATTATCCATCCATCCATCCATTTTGTACGCTATCTTTATTATATTTTAGTAAAATTTATGCACATTGAATTAGGGTTTTACGGTATACCGGTATTAGTATAGTACGGCGATACTAATGAATCATATTCGATACTATACCGCCTCTGAAAAATACCGGTCCGCCCGCCTCCTGCGCCCGCGTCGTCGTCACGTGGTGTCATTGCTGGTTTACGAGCAGACGAGCATGTTCGGCAGTGCACAATCACAGAGTACTTGCAAGCAGACACAGTGTGTAGACAGAAAAGGGAGAATGGACGCATTTTGGCTTAAAAACTAACAATAAAGGTGAAGTTATAACACTGAAACGCCCTTAGGAAGAGGTGCTTTAAGACATGGCTAGCTAGCGGCTAAAGTCCAGCCCAAGTCGGCAGTGATTTAGCTACATCTAAATCACTAATCCTCGTCTCCATGGCGACAAATAAAGTACGTTTCTTACAAGTATCATCCCTGCAGGACGAGGAATAGCTAAACATGCTTCACTACACACCGTAGCTCACCAGCGTCAACATGTAAACAAACACCTTTGGTGGATCTACACCTAACATCCACTGTAATGATACCTTAACAGTAGCGTATCCAGTTGATACTACTATGATTACGTCGATATTTTTTGGAATCACAACATCTTCTTTCGTTTTTTTAAAATGTATATTATGTTTATAAATTATGTTTATGGTCACTACTGCCTAGTTTCTCTTGTTATATTCTTATTTTACTGTTATATTTTTATTCTCATTGTTGCTTTTTATTTTTATTCTATTGTAATATTTTTCTATTTTGTTTCCATTTATACCCCCATTATTTACTTTTTACTTTTTAAATTCGATCTCAATTTTGTACACTGCTGCTGGAATTTTTATTTTCCTGAAGGAACTCTCCTGAAGGAATCAACAAAGTACTATCTATCTATCTATATATATACTCAAGAAATATGTCCTCGGACACATGAGGACTTTAAATATGAGCAATGTATGATCCTGTAACGACTTGGTATCGGATTGATACCCAAGTTTGTGGTATCATCCAAAACTAATGTAAAGTATCAAACAACAGAAGAATAAGTGATTATTACATTTTAACAGAAGTGTAGATAGAACATGTTAAAAGAGAAAGTAAGCAGATATTAACAGTAAATGAACAAGTAGATTAATAATTCATTTTCTACCACTTGTCCTTAATAATTTGGCCAAAATAATAGAATGGAAAATTACACAATATTTTACTGCATACTTAATCAGCTAAATTAGGAGTCTTTGTTTGCTTACTTACTAATAAAAGACAAGTTGTTCACTATTTTATTTAAGAACAACCTTGCAATGTTTAATGTACCGTAAGATTTTTTGTTAAAATAAAGCCAATAATGCAATTTTTTGTGGTACCCTTTATTTAGAAAAGTACCAAAAAGTATCAAAATAATTTTGGTATTGGGACAACACTACATTGAACACAATATACATGAGTATACAGTACTGTATATCAAAATTAAGGGGTTATGTATCAACTTTTTATTTAATAACAAAGCCAAAGCAACAACTAGCTGAACTGTCTTCATTTACAGACGCCCTTAATTTGGTCTCCATCCATCCATCTATCCATTTTCTACCGCTTGTCCCTTTTGAGGTTGCAGGGGTCTATTGATACATTCATACAATGAGGGCTTGTAAAAATCAAGCTTCTACTGTATCAATTTGGGACTTGCCAACCCTCCAGATTTTCCCAAGAGACTTCGCTCCCCCGGTATCCACCCTGTGGCAATAAGGGGTGCAACAATGTGTCAACAAAAATCTCGAATACAATTTGTCGCTGACACATTGATTTATCAACATTATTCAGTGATGTCATTGCTCGTGTTTTTCTTGACAAAAATGAGCATGCGGGGGTGAGCGCGACAGGCAGAAAAAAGACAAATGGCAGTTGCCTCTGGCAACAACACTGTGGGTAAAAACATAGTAAGTATGGGAACATTTCACCCTAAACACGTCAGACATGAATAACTTGCTCAGTTTACAAAGCGGAGTGCGTCCTAAAGGGGAGACTTGTCGGACATCTGGAGGACTTGCTCCTTGACTCTACTCTGTAAGCTTGTTAGCTTGTTAGCTTGCTAGCTAACAACAGATAGACAATTTTGACAAAACATTGAATTAACCATCATTTTAGCCAAAAGTCCACCAGCTAAACTTTGTCTATATCAATTCAGGTGCTTTATTCCTTAGGAACTTCAACTTTTTGAGGAAACTAGATAGTTTTGATGCTATTTTTACTGTCCATTGTTTGCATACAAATGTGATACTTTGTTTTGATTTGCACTTTACCTGTCTTTGCTTTAAAATGCACAAAAGGTTAATAGTTATTTATTTTATTTTTGTAACAGCCTAATGAGCAGTACAGTTACAGTAAAAATAAATATTTTATAATAAAGTATTCATCTTTACTGTTAGCACATACCTAAAAATATATCAAGCTGAATTTAAAAGCCGATTGCTGAATTAGAGTCAGTAAATCCAATGAGTTGACTAATTGTTTAGTGAATGACCCCCTAGTGACGTATATTTGACATTGTTCACACAATCTTTTTCACGCTTAAAACAAAATGACTACACAGGACTCCATTTTCTCATATCCAAACCCCGTTTCCATATGAGTTGGGAAATTGCGTTAGATGTAAATATAAACGGAATACAATGATTTGCAAATCCTTTTCAAGCCATATTCAATTGAATGCACTACAAAGACAAGATATTTGATGTTCAAACTCATAAACTTTATTTTTTTTTGCAAATAATAATTAACTTAGAATTTCATGGCTGCAACACGTGCCAAAGTAGTTGGGAAAGGGCATGTTCAACACTGTGTTACATGGCCTTTCCTTTTAACAACACTCAGTAAACGTTTGGGAACTGAGGAGACACCTTTTTTAAGCTTCTCAGGTGGAATTCTTTCCCATTCTTGCTTGATGTACAGCTTAAGTTGTTCAACAGTCCGGGGGTCTCCGTTGTGGTATTTTAGGCTTCATAATGCGCCACACATTTTCAATGGGAGACAGGTCTGGACTACAGGCAGGCCAGTCTAGTACTGGCCTGCCTGTACTAGACCATTTACTATGAAGCCACATTGATGTAACACATGGCTTGGCATTGTCTTGCTGAAATAAGCAGGGGTGTCCATTGTAACGTTGCTTGAATGGCAACATATGTTGCTCCAAAACCTGTATGTACCTTTCAGCATTAATGGCGCTTTCACAGATGTGTAAGTTACCCATGCCTTGGGCACTAATACACCCCCATACCATCACAGATGCTGGCTTTTCAACTTTGCGCCTATAACAATCCGGATGGATCTTTTCCTCTTTGGTCCGGGGGACACGACATCCACAGTATCCAAAAACAATTTGAAATGTGGACTCGTCAGACCACAGAACACTTTTCCACTTTGTATCAGTCCATCTTAGATGAGCTCAGACCCAGCGAAGCCGACGGCGTTTCTGGGTGTTCCCCTGTTCCCAATTTGCCTGTTCACCTGTGGGATGTTCCATATAAGTGTTTGATGAGCATTCCTCAACTTTATCAGTATTTATTGCCACCTTTCCCAACTTCTTTGTCACGTGTTGATGGCATCAAATTCTAAAGTTAATGATTATTTGCAAAAAAAAAAAAATGTTTATCAGTTTGAACATCAAATATGTTGTCTTTGTAGCATATTCAACTGAATATTGGTTCAATCAATCAATCAATCAATGTTTGTTTATATAGCCCTAAATCACAAATGTCTCAAAGGGCTGCACAAGCCACAACGACATCCTCGGTACAAAGCCCACATAAGGGCAAGGAAAAACTCACCCCAGTGGGACGTCGATGTGAATGACTATGAGAAACCTTGGAGAGTACCGCATATGTGGGTAACCCCCCCCCCCCCTCTAGGGGAGACCGAAAGCAATGGATGTCGAGTGGGTCTAACATAATATTGTGAGAGTCCAGTCCATAGTGGATCCAACATAATAGTAAGAGTCCAGTCCATAGTGGGGCCAGCAGGACACCATCCCGAGCGGAGACGGGTCAGCAGCGCAGAGATGTTCCCAGCCGATGCACAGGCGAGCGGTCCACCCCGGGTCCCGACTCTGGACAGCCAGCACTTCATCCATGGCCACCGGACCTGTGCCCCCCCCACTCCACAAGGAAAAGGGGAGCAGAGGAGAAAAGACAAGAAACGGCAGATCAACTGGTCTAACAGGGGGGCTATTTAAAGGCTAGAGTATACAAATGAGTTTTAAGATGGGACTTAAATGCTTCTACTGAGGTAGCATCTCTAATTGTTACCGGGAGGGCATTCCATAGTACTGGGGCCCGAATAGAAAACGTTCTATAGCCCGCAGACTTTTTTTGGGCTCTGGGAATCACTAATAAGCCGGAGTTCTTTGAACGCAGATTTCTTGCCGACCAGATAGGACGGAGCTAGACCGTGTAGTATTTTATACGTAAGTAGTAAAACCTTAAAGTCACATCTTAAGTGCACAGGAAGCCAGTGCAGGTGAGCCAGTATAGGCGTAATATGATCAAACTTTCTTGTTCTTGTCAAAAGTCTAGCAGCCGCATTTTGTACCAATTGTAGTCTTTTAATGCTAGACATAGGGAGACCCGAAAATAATACGTTACAGTAGTCGAGACGAGACGTAACGAACGCATGAATAATGATCTCAGCGTCGCTAGTGGATAAAATAGAACGAATTTTAGCGATATTACGAAGATGAAAGAACGCCGTTTTAGTAACACTCTTAATGTGTGACTCAAAGGAGAGAGTTGGGTCGAAAATAATACCCAGATTCTTTACTGATTCGCCTTGAAAATGATTTGCAAATCATTGTATTCCGTTTATATTTACATCTAACACAATTTCCCAACTCCTATGGAAACGGGGTTTGTACGACCATGTCAATTTAAAATACAAATTTAGAGTCCAGGTCAGTGTTGTTTAAGACATGTCTGATATCATGGTTATTAACATGACTTAGATGTTGTTTCCTTCTCCTATTGTTCAAAACTATTTGTCACATTCAATCCCTTGATATTTGCATTCATGTCTTTCAGGGTCATTTTTCATCCGTCTTGAGACTCCTATGAACAACATAACCACATCCCTGGGCCAGACAGCCGAGCTGTTTTGTCGCGTGTCCGGCAACCCGCCGCCGACAGTGCGCTGGCTGAAAAACGACGCACCCGTGGTGCAGGAGCCACGGAGGGTCTCTTACCGTTCGACGCCATACGGGTCGCGTCTCCGCATCCGCAATTTGGACACCACGGACACCGGCTACTTCCAGTGTGTCGCTACCAACACCCAGGGCACGGTGTCCACAACAGGCGTACTGTTCGTCAAATTTGGTAAGAAACGTATCAAAGAAGTCCAGAAGTGCTTGGCAAGATTTACAAAAACACTGAATGACGTTCCGAAAACATTTTACAAGTAGAGTTTAACCCTCTTGGTATGATTTAACTTATTTTCTTGCTTCAGTTTTTCCTGGCTTCACATTACGACCCTTTGCCTATTCTTGCTTGTAGCTAGCAGCTAGCACACAGACAAATTTGTTTATGACACTATTTGTCCTGTTAAATTATCTCATTGTCTTCCTTTCCAGGTCCACTGCCTCCCCCTTTACCGGGACGACCAACGTAAGTTGTTTAATGTCATTCTAGCTAATTCTACTCCATTGTTTTCATTCAGTAGTTATATCTCCTGGAATCTTTCACGTCTTTGTGAAGATTAAATTATGCCTGGGTATTGAACTCTGGCAGTGATGCCAGACTTCAACATTTTGCTTAATCTCGTTAAAGACACATAGTATGTTACTCATTGTGTAGTTGGCCCCATAAAAACACGACACAGTATACACATTGAGGAACCATTCACATCATACCATTTTTATTTTATTGGTGCCATTTTTTGTGGCTAAACAAAAGAGTTTCATTGAGCCCTAAATGCCTTCTGGTTTGAGCATCAGCACCTCACATGGTTTACATTACTTAGTACTTTGTCCAATGCGGACTATGCAAAAGTTTGTACTTCGCTAATCTTATGTTGGGGCTGATAGATGATGTTGATTCTGAAGCATGTATGCAAATTATAGAGCTGGAGTTGGTTTGGATATGTGTAATGGCAATATAAACAAAATAAGGGGGGAAACCACCAAGTGAGATATCCTAAAATCGTAATCAAGCTTTGATCATAAAATTGGAATCAGATATCTGCCAATGTGAATCAAGTTTAACCCCTTTATAAATGGGCTAAACTTGTATAGCGCTTTTCTACCTTCAAGGTACTCAAAGCGCTTTGACTATTTCCACATTCACCCATTCACACACACATTCACACACTGATGGCGGGAACTGCCATGCAAGGCCCTAACCACGACCCATCAGGAGCAAGGGTGAAATGTCTTGCTCAAGGACACAACGGACGGGACTAGGATGGTAGAAGCCAGGAACCCTCAGGTTAGCTGGCACGGCCACTCTCCCAACCGTGCCACACCGTGTAACAGACAGATTAGTAATACCCAAAATACAAAATAGAACAGTATAAGGGCCAATCTGCCAAAAACGGTGCCATTTGTGTCCCCCAAGAGATAGTATATATAAATGCATGACAAAGTTAACCGTAAAAGGTTGTTTCACTAAGCAAAGTGTCCTGCACATTGATCTGATTGCAAAATGAACTAGAAAATGACTCAGAGAGCACAGAGCTTCTCAGTCTCTCATTAGTAAATTTTTTTTTTTTTTAATTCCTAAATCTTGACAGTGATCCAGATCATCCCCAAAATCTGCATTTGTTTCTTATCCCATTACTGTCATTTCAATAAAGTTTAATCAAAATATGTTGCTAACTAACAGACAGATGGACAAACAAACCCCATAACCTAAGGCAGGGGTGCCCATACTTTTTAAGCAGGCGAGCTACTTTCTAAATGACCAAGTCGAGGTGATCTACCTCATGTATGTATATGTATATATATATACATATATTTATTTATTTAGCCGTTTTTCTTCACATGTTGACGGTGTACAAAATACATGCATATTTAACACATAGATTCCTTTAGGATAGGATAGCATAGGTCTTTATTGTCATTGCACAAGTACAACGAAACTTTGTTTTCAGCACAAACCTGTTCAAGATTAGACAAACAAACAGTGTACAGGGTTACAGAACAGGAACGCTGATGGGTCGCCACAAGGCGCCCCGTAAAAGATTGGAAAAAGGTAAAACGCTGGGGAAGGATGAGTAAAAAAATACAATCTAGACTGGGCTCCTAAGGAAGCCCAGTCTGGAGTGAGGAAAAAACCTCCATAGCAAAGCACATATACATATTAAAACATACATCTCCAGATATCTAGCAACAGAGGGAAGGGAGTGCGGGGTCATGGTGGTAGGCCGCAGCTCTCAGGCGCTGACCATCCATTCATCACCCCTATGGGATTAGCGTCGAGGGCGTTGGATTGGCCGTGGTGGGGTATGTATGTGTGGCGTATATTTTTGTGGATGCATGTTTGTGTGTAAGCCTGCAGTGTGTCTCTGTGCCGCGGCCTTGATGTTGTGTAGTCGCTCGTCCAAAGTCAACAACAACAGGTCCATGAGAGACAAGAAGGGAGTTTGTTGTGTCTTCGCTGCACTGTCCTTCGGGAGAGTCTCGAAGCCAGGGAAACAATCCAAGTTAGAATGTTTTGTATACGAGTGAAGATAAGTCAAGAAGACAAGAATATAAGTTGGTGTTTTACCTGATTCTGATGACTTGCATTGATTGGAATCAGACAAGATTCACAGTAGTGCTGATAACTTCCACATTTTCGATTTTACATTGTGGAGGAGAAACAAATTCCTCCTTTCTGTCCAGTACCACATTGAAGCGGTTGGTTTTGGCATCTTGTTTGTCCAACTTCCATACTCGTTTTTATACACTCTACAAGAAATACATTGACAGCAAACTCCGTGGCTTGCTAGCGTGTTTGCTCTAGCTTTCGGAGACTCTTATTTTGTTAGCGCAGGCAGGATGGAGCAGCACTTTTATTGTGAAGACAGGAACTGCGCGGTCAGTCTTTAGGCTTTTGACGGTTGATATAAAAACTGTTTCTCACCTTCCTGACGGTCTTTTTTTCCTTCACACTGAGCTGGCAGCAGCCAGCATCATTTCACAAGATCCTCGGGTGCCTTGAATGTCAATCAAGTGACGAAAGTGATGTCATAGTGAAGATTTATGATCGCTAATTTTTAGGTCTATTTTTTTCAATGCTTGGCTGGCCTGACTGACACACCCTCCGCAATCGACCGGTAGCCAGCAATCGACGTAATGGGCACCCTTGACCTTAGGTAATTAATTATTAATTAATTAATAATAATTCTTAATTAAATAATAATTATAATAATATATATGTTTTCGTCGTCTGTCACTTAAAAACAAGCCGCACTGTGTTTGTCTCTGTGGATGGAGGCGGGGTTGCTAGCGTACACACACAGAGAAGTTCAGGCTCGTAATGTAAACAAAAGGTAACATAGTAGAAATTATTTTGGATCAGGCCCAAGAGCGAATTAAGATCAAATTCTAACATTTTCTAATGGGATATGTCTAACACAAATATTATAGCATCAGAAAACCTTTCAGAAAAATTGTAATGTGTGAACGTGACCACAAAAATACTGGGCAAACTTAAGATGTATTTAGGACTGTCGATCTTTGAAGGAAATGGTTTTGGTAAACCGGCATGAATGCCTAGTCTCGCCATTATTTACTTTTTACTTTTTAAATTCGATCTCAACTCTGTACACTGCTGCTGGACTTTTAATTTTCCTGAGGGAACTCTCCTGAAGGAATCAATAAAGTACTATCTATCTATCTATCTATCTATCTATCTATCTATGAGAGAATGGATTGAAACGAAAACGGTTCTCCTTTGACAGCACCCGGAGTGATAGTGGGCTGATCATCATTTGTGTCACAGACAACGTATTAGCTTTAAAATTGTGTGGCAGATGTCAAAAATCAGAGACTTGTGGTGCAGAAGCTTTTTGAGAACATTTAAACTTATTGCATCCTGTTTGTTTCTGCCAGACAGAATGTTGGGGAAAATGACTACTGACTTATTAGAAACTGTAAAATCCCCCTTGGTGTTGCTTTGATCTCTGTGGTCTTTTTGGTCCCTTCCATGTTGGTCTTAAGTACATACTTTTTGTGGCGTTTGGTCTTAATAGTTGATGTGTTCATGTTGATTTGAGGGTGAGGTTTTTGAGTTTAGCCACAGGCAAACTTAAAGCTGACATGCTACAAGATTAAAAATGTTTAAAGACAGTTTAAAAAAAAAGTGTGGATCTGTCCCTGGGCTCATCATATCCAAACATTACATATTCTTATTTCTAGACCATCTAGAATTGTATTAATGGAATATTGACCTGTATTATTCCCTAGAATACAGTTTAAAAAAAGACACGTCTTCCTATACTCAAGGTCTAAAGGACATGCAAACCAACAGGCAGTTGCGGCGCGCCTACCACCAGTCATGTGCCACTCTGTCAAACACACACACACACACACACACACACACACACACAATAACATTTAACTCTGACCTGTTTTGTTCTTACACTTCTGTGTCTCATTTGCAAATACTGTTCTATATTGTATTATATAGTAGACTTTGCATGCAGTTACAATTCCAAGATGTTAGATGGCAGTAGTGTATAGACTATGTTGTGTTGTCTTAGCAAGGAAGTAGTCTTTGCCATTAAGTTGAATGTGTCAGTCAGTCTTTTCTTTGGTTGAGTCTACAAAGTGTTTAAACTGTAAGTATTGTATTAATTACACAACATGCATCTTTGTTGTAGCTTTCAATACCAAATTTGGACTTATAAAATAAAACATAAAATCGCTAATTCTAATTGGTAGCATGTCTATAGCAAATACAATGTAAATAATCATCGAGTTAGTGCATTTTTGAAAGTGGAGCATTACTGTACTTTTGTACGCCTATTTCTTGTTTTGTTGACATGGTAAACTGTAACATTACCTAAAGGCAGTCCGACTGAGTGAGTGCCTGACTCCTGGTTTTCCGGCCAAGTGCTGAGTCTGCAAATGGATGTGACGTCACATGCAACAACGGTATTGAAATATGGCACTGTTTGATTTCAGTAGCCGGTAGTGCCAACTGACTTTGGTTGGTTATAAAAGTTCCAGATTCGGTACCCATCCTTAATCTCGGATTTAAATTTGCGGGCACTCCATGCGTTTATGTGTGTGCGTGTGTGTGTGTGTGTGTGTGTGTGTGTGTGTGTGTGTGTGTGTGTGTGTGTGTGTGTGTGTGTGTGTGTGTGTGTGTGTGTATATATATATATATATATATATACACATATATATATGTGTGTGTGTGTGTGTGTATATATATATATATATATTTATGTGTGTGTGTGTGTGTGTGTTTATATGTATATATATACGGTATATATATATGTGTGTGTGTGTGTGTGTGTATATGTATATATATATATATATATATATATACACACACACACACACAAATAAATATATATACATGAGTACATATTATTATAATAATATAATGGATATATGATTAATAATCATTATAATTGGAGTATGTGGAAATTCGACTCCTACTTTGTTTACTTTTGTGACGACCTCCTTAAAGTTTTTTAATCAATCAGAAATATCAAGCAGCTAAAATGCGCCAAACATGGATGAGTGTGGAGAGAGTGTTTTACATTTTCCCCCATCACTTTTGTAATGGATTTAAACAGGTGTAATTTAGATTTTTTTTTTTTTGCTGATTGGACATTTGTTATAATATCCACAAAGTTCAATGAGCAGGTTGTGTTATATGTGACCATGTTTGTTGAATTTTTGCGCTGGTTGAATTTTCTTTTCCTGGACCATGACTAGGGAAGGTTGTTTGGATTGAGTCATATAATTACATGATCTACAATTGATAGTCACTCACTTGAGTTAATTTTGTTGGCCACCAGATGGCGACACAATTGCAGATAGCAGACTAGTGGCTGTTCTTGTAGGATCATATATCATGTATGATATGAAAACACAAATTGCCGTCTCGCGGGCCATAATGAAGATGCTGGCAGGCTGCACATGGCCCACGGGCCGTAGTTTGGAAACCCATGTTGTAGACCAGTGGTCCCCAACCTTTTTGTAATTGCGGACCGGTCAACGCTTGAAAATTTGTCCCACGGGGGTTTAATGTTTTTTTTTAATATTATCTTTTTTTTTTGTCATAAAAAAATACAATCATGTGTGCTTCTGGACTGTATGCCTGCAGACTGTGTTGATATATATTGATATATAATGTAGGAACTAGAAATATTAATAACAGAAAGAAACAACCTTTTTCTGTGAATGAGTGTGAATGAGTGTAAATGGGGGAGGAAGGTTTTTTGGGTTGGTGCACTAATTGTAAGTGTATCTTGTGTTTTTTTATGTTGATTTAATACAAAATAAAATAAAATGTTTTATTATTTATTTATTTAAAAAAAAAAAAAAAATCGGTACCAATCGACCCACGGACCGGTACCGGGCCACGGCACGGTGGTTGGGGACCACTGTTGTAGACTACTAACTTCAGGGGTAAACATCAACTTTCCACCCTCACATATTAACACATTATGTTTTGTTTGTACATTCCTCCATAAAGAGTGAAGTGTAAAAAGTGATGTTTGTGGAATGATGCGGTGGGCCGCTTCTTGGCCCGACCCTGCAAAGACTTGGAGTCTCCACTAGTTGTCTAGCTGGAAAATAGCGGCCTCACGAAGCGACTGGGCCAAGCCAAGAAACAAAGAACGGTAATGATGACTCTCACTCAACTCTTGGTCTGGAAGCCAAGAACTTTATTTCTCAAAAAAGTCATAACTATTCGTTGCAGTCACGCCTCACATCCTCATTTTTATTACTTTGGCCCCATCAAGTCCAAAATGGGCTTCAGTTTCCGCCCAGTCCGCTGTGCATGAATACGTCAACGGTTATCTTCCACCGAAAGACGGACGAGTACGTTTCCGCAACACTTTTCATCACCGTTCTCTTCCCTTCGTCTCTATCCTCCGTCTCTGCATTGGTCATGTTTTCATAGAGCCTGAACAAATACAGAGCGAGGGGGGAAATGTCTCGACTGCCAAAGTAAGACCCCCAAGTCCCCCACCACCGCTCTCTCTCACCCTCGTTCCCGGCCACACTTCCCTCATTTGCAGGGGGGGGGCAGCGATGGAAACGGCGGGAGGGTGAAAGAAAAACAGTGTTAGAGGAGCGGGAGGAGGATGGTACCATTAACACTCACGCTCACTCTTGTTCTTTGATTCCTGGCCCAGCTCAGGTGTGATGACTTGTGTTTAGCCGTAAGCTCCCATCGGACGCAGCTCATAACTCAGGTCTTAGACAGCGTGTAGCATCACTACAGCATTTTCACAATTCTTTGGAATTCTAAAGAGGTTATAGGTTAATAGATGCTATGGAGCCTTTTAAACACTTTATGGAACATAGCCGCCAATCTGTGTTTATAATGGACCTTTCTGTCTGTTAGATTAATGCCATCACAGCCTGGCTGTTGACATGGTTTAAATGTCTCCTAATTTTCTCCCGGGGGTGTCAAAAAGAGAGTAAAATAGCACACTTTATTCCCCCCAGTGCACCACTCTGCCACCGTCAGACAAAGAAAAATTTCTCTTCTTCCATACTTTTTTGTCCTCTATCTTTAGATCTTCCTGTCATTTATTTTAACATATTGTTCAAGTTAAAAGTAGTTACAGTTGTACAGTTGTTCCTCACATCATAAATTACTGCAAATGTCAGAAGTGTGCACTCAAGTGTTTTTGATTCTCAAATTCACTTCTGTCTGTTCATAGGACTATTTATGTACAAGGGTGGGGAATTTTCTTTAAAGGGAACATACGATAAATTTCGCTTTTCTGACTTATTAATGTTGTTACGATGCTGGATACTCGTGTTAAAGGGAAACAGCACTTTTTTGGAATTTAGCCTATCATTCACAATTCTTATGTAAGACAAGCACACATGTGTTTTTTTAATGCACTCTAACTTGGAAATAAATGTTAGCGAAGGTCCGCTTACAATGGAGTCTATAGAAGTCGCTGTATTCTACCTATAAAGCACTTAAAGGGGAACATTATCACAATTTCAGAATGGTTAAAATCATTAAAAATTAGTTCCCAGTGGCTTATTATATTTTTCGAAATTTTTTTCTAAATTTTACCCATCACGCAATATCCCTAAAAAAAGCTTCAAAGTGACTGATTTTAACCACCCGTCCATTTTCCTGTGACGTCACATAGTGAAGCCAACACAAACAAACATGGCGGAAAGAACAGCAAGCTATAGCGACATTAGCTCGGATTCAGACTCGGATTTCAGCGGCTTAAGCGATTCAACAGATTACGAACGTATTGAAACGGATGGTTGAAGTGTGGAGGCAGGTAGCGAAAACGAAATTGAAGAAGAAACTGAAGCTATTGAGCCATATCGGTTTGAACCGTATGCAAGCGAAACCGACAAAAACGACACGACAGCCAGCGACACGGGAGAAAGCGAGGACGAATTCGGCGATCGCCTTCTAACCAACGATTGGTATGTGTTTGTTTGGCATTAAAGGAAACTAACAACTATGAACTAGGTTTACAGCATATGAAATACATTTGGCAACAACATGCACTTTGAGAGTGCAGACAGCCCAATTTTCATCAATTAATATATTCTGCAGACATACCCTCATGTCAGCAGGCCAGGGAAGCTAGGGTTGATATTCTTCTCTTGATCATCTTGGGACGGTGTGAGCCAAGACATCCAGGGGGTTTAGCTCGCTCGTCTGCGGGAACAAACTGCCGCCATTGCTTGCCGTGCTAGCGAGGGCCTTTGTCCCTGAATTGCTCACACACTCCGGCAGATTCAATGGGGGTCTGGCGGCAGATTTCTTTGACTTTATCGTTGAAAATGCATCTGCTTTGAGTGTCGCAGGTTATCCACACATTCTTGCCATCTCTGTCGTAGCATAGCTTTCGTCGGTAAAGTGTGCGGAACAAACGTCCAATTTCTTGCCACTTTCGCATCTTTGGGCCACTGGTGCAACTTGAATCCGTCCCTGTTCATGTTGTTTCACCCTCCGACAACACACCGACGAGGCATGATGTCTCCAAGGTACGGAAAACAGTCGAAAAACCGGAAAATAACAGAGCTGTTTTGACCCGGTGTTTGAGAAAATGGCGGATTGCTTCCCGATGCGACGTCACGTTGTGACGTCATCGCTCCGAGAGTTCGGAAATCGGTTAAAAAAATATATGGTCTTTTTTCTGCAACATCAAGGTATATATTGACGCTTACATAGGTCTGGTGATAATGTTCCCCTTTAAGAAAACACCTCCATAATCATTTTATATACATGCTGTTTTTGAAACTTTTATTAGTACTTTGCACAGTACAATACATATTCCGTACAATTGACCACTAAATGGTAACACCCGAATAAGTTTTTCAACTTGTTTAAGTCGGGGTCCACGTTAATCAATTCATGGTAAGTATATAAGTAATGTAGTAACAGGAACATTTGTAATAACTAGGGAAGTAACTAGAGATGTCCGATAATGGCTTTTTTGCCGATATCCGATATTGTCCAACTCTTAATTACCGATTTCGATATCAACCGATACCGATATATACAGTCGTGGAATTAACACATTATTATGCCTAATTTTGTTGTGATGCCCCGCTGGATGCATTAAACAATGTAACAAGGTTTTCCAAAATAAATCAACTCAAGTTATGGAAAAAAATGTCAACATGGCACTGCCATATTTATTATTGAAGTCAAAAAGTGCATTATTTTTTTTTAACATGCCTCAAAACAGCAGCTTGGAATTTGGGGCATGCTCTCCCTGAGAGAGCATGAGGAGGTTGAGGTGGGCGGGGTTGGAAGGGGGGGGGGCGGTGGTGGGTAGCGGGGGGTGTATATTGTAGTGTCCCGGAAGAGTTAGTGCTGCAAGGGGTTCTGGGTATTTGTTCTGTTGTGTTTATGTTGTGTTACGGTGCGGATGTTCTCCCGAAATGTGTTTGTCATTCTTGTTTGGTGTGGGTTCACAGTGTGGCGCATATTTGTAACAGTGTTAAAGTTCTTTATACGGCCACCCTCACTGTGACCTGTATGGCTGTTGACCAAGTATGCTTGGCATTCACTTGTGTGTGTGAAAAGCCGTAGATATTATGTGACTGGCCCGGCACGCAAAGGCAGTGTTTTATGGCGCTCTGTACTCTTCCCTGCGTCCGTGTACACAGCGGCGTTTTAAAAAATCTAAAATTTTACTTTTTGAAACCGATACCGATAATTTTGAAACCGATACCGATAATTTCCGATATTACATTTTAAAGCATTTATCGGCCAATAATATCGGCAGTCCGATATTATCAGACATCCCTAATTTTAATCATTTTAAACATTCGGCAGCACATTAATTTCACGAACGCATCACAAAGTTCGCTTTTCCCTTTAACAATAACAACTAATACTAATCATGGCACACTTCATGAAAGCCAACAACCGTAATAAAATATCACTTACTGTACAATGTCTGCTTTCATTGAGTTGCTGACTGTTAGGATGTTGATATATTCTCGATTAGATGAAAAACTACAATTCTTGTGACGAAAAAAGGTTGGTGGAACCATGTGTGTTTTCGGATGTTTTTCACCATTTCCAGATCTAAACTGGCTGTCAAAGTGTACCAACTTCTCAGTTTATGGCTACAACTTTCTATTATCAAGTTAATTGGCATGATTTATAATCTAGAAGAAACCTTCACGAGCTCAGAGGCGAGAAAGCAGCTCACCAGCGGATGACGTCAATATAGGATATTACCTCTCGATCAAGCCGCCGCTAAAAATAGGTCTTTAACGTTAGCACTTATTATAACAATATCGCTAATACTTGGTCATATTCTGGTCACAAAATGTAAATGGAGTATTGTTGGCGCTTTTTGGGTGTTTTTTTTTTTTTTACGAGGTGTTATGGCTGGAATAGACGAAGAAATCATGTCTTCAATCCATCAATCAAGGTTTATTTGTATAGCACCTTACAACATCACAATGGTGCACAAAGTGCTTGACGGGATAAATAAGTTAAAAGCAAGTAAAACCATATTAAAACAGTAATAATAAATACTTAAAGCAATTGTTTGTTAAACGGCAATTTAAACAAATATGTTTTTAGTTGAGATTTCAAAGCTTCCAGCTCCGTGATGACTCGCAACTCAGGTGGCAGAAAGTTCCATAACTTGGGTGCGGATGCGGAAAAAGAACGATTTTTAAGTCTAGTCCTTGGTACTTCTAAAGATGTGTGTAAAGATGAGCGCATACTCCTTGGTCGGTGGCGAACAGTTAAACTATTAGCCAAGTATGTTGGGGCCAGACCATTGGTGGCCTTAAAAACAAAAATAATGATTTTAAAATGTATTCTAAAACATACTGGGAGCCAATGGAGATATGGGCATGTTTTGAAGTATGAGTGAGGAGAGAAGCAGCTGCATTTTCTACTAACCGGAGCTTGTGGAGGAGTGACTGATTTAGTCCAATCTAGAGCTGATGAAGGCATGAATGACTTTTTCAAGGTCTGCCCTCGGCAGAAAAGGCTTCACCCTTGCCAAAAGTCTCAGCTGGAAAAAAACTGCTCTAACCAAGGAGTTAATTTGTTTTTCAAATTTAAGGTCACCGTCAAATATCACAAAGGAGCGAGGGTTGGGGTGCTAAAGCTGGGTGCACTATGACGTGCATCAGAGCTAAAAACAATGTACTCGTTTTTTCTCTTATTTAAACGTAGAAAATTCTGTGACGGCCATAGTTTAATGTCATTGATGAATGGAGGGAATCGAGTGCATTTCTGTCACTCTTGAATCCTGATTGAAACTTGTCAGCAATATCATCGAGGGACAGATATGGCTGAAGTTGTGCGAGGACAAGTTTTCCCATGATCTTGCACAGAAAAGGGAGATGTGATATTGGACGGAAATTGGATAGATTGAATGCTTTTTTAGAAGTGGTCTCACTACAGTCTTCATGGCTTCATTGTAAGCAGACTTTAATGTATGTTTATTCATTAGTTAGAATTAGAGATGTCCGATAGTGGCTTTTTTGCCGATATCCGATATTCCGATATTGTCCAACTCTTAATTACCGATTCCGATATCAACCGATACCGACATATACAGTCGTGGAATCAACACATTACTATGCCTAATTTTGTTGTGATGCCCCGCTGGATGCATAAAACAATGTAACAAGGTTTTCCAAAATAAATAAATAAATAAAGGTATGGAAAAAAATGACAACATGGCACTGCCATATTTATTATTGAAGTCACAAAGTGCATAATTTTTTTTAACATGCCTCAAAACAGCAGCATGGAATTTGGGACATGCTCTCCCTGAAAGCGCATGAGGAGGTTGAGGTGGGTGGGGTAGGGGCGGCGGGTTTGAGGTGGGGGTGGGGATGGTAGCGGGGGGTGTATATTGTAGCGTCCCGGAAGAGTTAGTACTGCAAGGGGTTCTGGGTATTTGTTCTGTTGTGTTTATGTTGTGTTACGGTGCGGATGTTCTCCGGAAATGTGTTTGTCATTCTTGTTTGGTGTGGGTTCACAGTGTGGTGCATATTTGTAACAGTGTTAAAGTTGTTTATACGGCCACCCTCAGTGTGACCTGTATGGCTGTTGATCAAGTATGCTTGCATTCACTTGTGCGTGTGAAAAGCCGTAGATATTATGTGATTGGGCCGGCACGCAAAGGCAGTGCCTTTAAGGTTTGTTGGCGGTCTGTACTTCTCCCTGCGTCCGTGTACCACTACGTACAGCGGCGTTTTAAAAAGTCATAAACTTTACTTTTTGAAACTGATACCGATAATTTCCGATATCACATTTTAAAGCATTTATCGGCCGATAATATCGGCAGTCCGATATTATCGGACATCTCTAGTTAAAATGCATCAACAAAGATATATCTGTTCTTGTCTCTCATAGGGATTGTGAATTATAGACAACATTCCAAAAAAAATGCAATTACCCTTTAAACATTGTTAAAACGTAAAATCATCAGGTTCATGCATTTTAGCGTGAGTTTGCAAGTAGTTTTAGATGTCTCTGCTCGCAGGGTTTGGCAGTCTGGCTATGTTGTGACGTCACTGAGAGGTGGAAGCTAGGGATGATGTTTGATAAGAAATTATCGAGTTCGAGCCTATTATCGAATCCTCTTATCGAACCGATTCCTTATCGATTCTCTTATCGAGTCCAGATAGGTTGTTGTATATGGAAAAAAACACACAATATTTGGTTTAACAAAAGCTCACTTTTATTATATAAGAAAAAAATAAAATCTAATAAATAAATAAATATTGACTGTTACCCCCCTAAAAAAATAAAATAAAAAAAATAAATATTGACTGTTGTTACCCAAAGTATATTAAGTGGGATTTTTCAGAAAAACAAATATATACAGTAACACAAAAACAACCTGTCTCTGTGATCACTATAGGTGTATAAATAATATAGTGTTAAATAAAATCAGTTCCTTGGGCACAAAACTGAAAATAATACAGCTCTCCAAAAAGTGCACTTCTGCTGCTATTTGACATAACTGTTTGTTATGATGCTTTGACATTTTTGCACTTTATTTCTTTATCGAAAGAAATTCTATGAAGAGAAAAGTTGTTTGCAAATGTGGTTACAATGCTAAAAAATTAAAAGTTAAAGGTAAAAAAAGAAATACACTTTATTGAGTTAACATTATTTCTTTATAGGGGGAAAGATGTGATGTTATGAGCTAGGGAATATAACAACTACACTACCCAGCATGCAACGGGAGTGACGCGCATGCGCGGTAGCCCCGAAAAATGTTGTTGCATGTATACCTGATGTTGAGACTGGGTGAATCTGTATAGTGTTCATGAAGTTTGTTTTTGTTTTTGTTTTCAGTTTCAGGCATGTCCACGGAAAGACAGAAATACGCATTTTTAAACATTCATTTTCGCACGTCAAAATATCACTTCCCCGTTTTTTGTCATGAAATATTGTAGCGTCTAAGGATGGGAGTCGAAGGAGGAGTGTCAAAAGATGGAGCTAACTTTGTTTTCTTATCAGCAATCGAGCAGTAACTAAACATCCATGGCTTCTCCGTGCAACACACAACACCGAAAGTATGTCCCGTGGAAACCCGTCCGACCGGAACTCTGACAATAACAAAAGTTCCGTGAGTGAATTACTACAATATAAAAAAAATAGGATCCAAACCAAATTTGTTGAACGCTCGCCTCAGCCGCAAGTACTCGCTGTTCCTCTTGCCTAAACGCTGCACTGAATTGCAGGACAGGGAGACGACAGGGCGCCAAAACAAGTCCGCTAGTTATGGTTACAATCCCAACACTGTCAGTTCTAAAGCATTTATTAGTAGCCAGCGAGAAAATATATTTTTGAAATGACGATGTATGTGGTCACAATAACAAAGTATATTTCCAGAGGAAGCGTGGCTGTAGGATAGTTACCAAAGTTTTGAGTTCTTTGCATGCATGTTATCGAATTTTACATTACATTTTCAATGATAATAATTTTAGTAAATTACTAAAAAAAAAAACAGACATTTCTGTGATACATGTAAGCGTCAAAAAGCCAACCAAAAGAGGTTGGTAGAGGAGAATAATTGTAAAGGTAAAATATAGTGTAGAAATGCACCCAATTGCAGGAAATGTAGTCTTGATTTTCAAAATCTCCTTTCGGGGATTCCATGGCAGCACTTTGTGCCGATAGAAATGTTTCTCTTTTTTTCTCAAAAGGTGCTCACATGCCTGTAGTTTACCAGACTTTAATTATACAAATTGAATTTGAATAAGTAATACATTCAAAAATAACAAATAAGATCCACAACACATTGTCTTAATTTGTGCAGCATTACAGAACACAGAGAACTTGCTTGTGTTGTAATGTTTGACGCTAATGAATGCACCTTGCTCGCTGTGATCGTCATCGGTGCATAAGGAGGAAGTGGTGTGTTCTGGCTACTGGCTATCTCAAATTATACAGTCGTGGTCAAAAGTTTACATACACTTGTAAAGAATCATGGCTGTGTTGAGTTTCCAATAATTTCTACAACTCTTATTATTGACATCACATGGACAAAGATAAGACCTTCTGGAGGAAAGTTCTGTGGTCAGATGAAACAAAAATGTAACTGTTTGGCCGCAATACCCAACAATATGGTTGGAGGAGAAAAGGTGAGGACTTTAATCCCAAGAACATCATACCTACTGTCAAGCATGGTGGTGGTAGTATTATGCTCTGGGCCTGTTTTGCTGCCAATGGAACTGGTGCTTTACAGAGAGTAAATGGGACAGTGAAAAAGGAGGATTACCTCCAAATTCTTCAGGACAACCTAAAATCATCAGCCCGGCGGTTGAGTCTCGGGCACAATTGGGTGTTTTAACAGGGCAATGACGCCAAACACACGTCAAAAGTGGTAAAGAATCAGGCTAGACTGAAGGTTTTAGAATGGCCTTCCCAAAGTCCTGACTTAAACGTGTGGACATTGCTGAAGAAACAAGTCCATGTCAGAAAACCAACACATTTAGCTGAACTGCACCAATTTTGTCAAGAGGAGTGGTCAAAAATTCAACCAGAAGCTTGTGGATGGCTACCAAAAGCGCCTTATTGCAGTGAAACTTGCCAAGGGACATGTAACCAAATATTAACATTGCTGTATGTATACTTTTGACCCAGCAGGTTTGGTCACATTTTCAGTAGACCCATAATAAATTCATAAAAGAACCAAACTTCATGAATGTTTTTTGTGACCAACAAGTATGTGCTCCAATCACTCTATCACAAAAAAATAAGAATTGTAGAAGGTATTGGAAACTCAACACAGCCATGACATTATGTTCTTTACAAGTGTATGTAAACTTTTGACCACGACTGTATGTTGTCAGCTTTCTGTAAAGTTAATATATTTACTATATGTGACTTCAAACTAAGAGAGCCAACCAACACACACAAGTGGCTCGATAATTAACTGTCAATGGTACTTATGGTTCTGCTGTGACAGGGACGCCTCACTGCCTACAGCCCACTGGCAATCTAATTAAACAATTACACCATCAAAGCTGATTGACAAATTGGTTTAAAGGGGTCCTTTTCGAGAAGTACAGGCTTGTTCGCAGGTAAAAGGAAACCATAACAGAATAATTGCCTGGAATTGCTGTCTTTTAGTCAGTGCTTTCCTAAAAGCTTAATGTATTACACATCAATGAGCCGGAACTACTCTCAAGGTTTAAAATAACAGGTTTAAATGTGTGTTGTTGAATTGTCATTGTGGCTTGTATGGAGGAAAACAGCCTTTCTGACATTACAAAGTCTACCAGGCTCCCTGCTGCGTTTGGGGGATTCAGTTCAACAAAAGATGTTTGCTACCGAGCAAATTGTTTATGTGAGAAACATGAATACTCAGTAAAAGGAATTACTCCCAGGTCATCGTTTCAATGAAACATTTAAAAGTAAGTGACACTTCATCCCTAGAGCACAGCCAAATCCTTCTGGCTATGTTTTGTGTGTGAAGTCGTGCTGCTAACTTTGGCACATGCGAGTTTTGAAACACGGGTGGCAAAAATATTTTCTTCTCAAGGCCTTTTATTGTCATAATAGAGCACTTGCCTCGGTACATTAGCTCCTCAGTGAACCTCACGTTCAAGTTTGGTTAGAATAACGGCCCGACTGCTAATTGTCCTCTTCAATACAGCCTTTGACAGCCTATTAGATGTTGTGTTAAGATATGCTGTTTTCATATTATTTCCAAGTTGGTGCAATTAGGCATGAATGGCTGTTTCTGCTTCAGGACTCCGCAACCAAAAGAATACAAGTTGAAAAAAACTCCTCATCTGCCATACTTTACCTCTAACATTGGTCACAATAAGCTCTTAGCTCAGAGTGTGAACTTGCCTGTGTGCTGAATTGAGAAAGTCTGGATTTCGGTTTCACTCCTCCTCACCTCAGTGCCAGTGTCAACACTGCTGTGGTTCTAAGATACTGGCCGGGATTGATGACGATTTGCTCCACAGCACAAGCGCTGTTGCGGGCGTTTAAACTGGAGGGTTGACAGGCCCACTCACTTTCTTGGATGCTTTGCTCCTCAGCCACATGCTGATCCACTTGAACACACCGCATCAGACTCGCGCAGGGGGGCCGGCTACATTTAATTCACTACGGAATCCCATTAAAAAGTATGTCTCTCATTCTGGATTGAACTCAGGCACTTGAATGTAGTCAAATGAGAGGTCGTACAATTCAATTGTCATTGGGCTGCTTAGTTATCACTATCCATTTTATAGGAGAAGATTCTTTCACATGTTCAAGGGCACCATCCCATAATCCTTAAAGAGGAACTGCACTTGTTTGTTGCCTATCATTCACAATCCTTATGTGAGACAAGAACACAGTCCAAAAGTTTGGACACACCTTCTCCTCATTCAATGCGTTTTCTTTATTTTCATGACTATTTACATTGTAGATTGTCACTGAAGGCATCAAAACTATGAATTAGCACTTTTGCTCTGATTACTGCTATGCACACTCTTGGCATTCTCTCGATGAGCTTCAAGCACACCTGTGAAGTGAAAACCATTTCAGGTGACTACACCTTGAAGCTCATTGAGAGAATGCCAAGAGTGTGCAAAAAAGTAATCAGGGCAAAGGGTGGATATTTTGAAGAAACTAGAATATAAAGGTTGGGGGGGGGGGGGGGGGGGGGGGGTTTGGTGGTAGCGGGGGGTGTATTTGTTCTGTTGTGTTTATGTTGTGTTACGGTGCGGATGTTCTCCCGAAATGTGTTTGTCATTCTTGTTTGGTGTGGGTTCACAGTGTGGCGCATATTTGTAACAGTGTTAAAGTTGTTTATACTGCCACTCTCAGTGTGACCTGTATGGCTGTTGATCAAGTATGCATGCATTCACTAATGTGCGGGTCGAAGCCACATATATTATGTGACTGGGCCGGCACGCAGTTTGTATGGAGGAAAAGCGGACGTGACGACAGGTTGTAGAGGACGCTAAAGGCAGTGCCTTTAAGGCACGCCCCCAATATTGTTGTCCGGGTGGAAATAGGGAGAAATTCGGGAGATTGATTGGGGGGGGAGGGGGGGGGGGCAATGAAATTCGGGAGTCTCCCGGGAAAATCGGGAGGTTGAAACCGATACCGATATTACATTTTAAAGCATTTATCGGCATCTCGACAACCAACCAATCATGGATGTTCTTATACATGCAAGCACATCTTGGAAGGAGGAAGGGGAGGGGTTTAGTAGCCCGTGGAGGAGGAGCGGGGGAGAACAAGGAACACAACAAATAAGCGACGTTTGGTCATTTTAACGTGAAATAAATTATACGGTAAATGCGTTATACTTGTATAGCGCTTTTCTACCTTCAAGGTAGTCAAAGCGCTTTAACACTATTTCCACATTCACCCATTCACACACACCTTCACACACACACATTCACACACTGATGGCAAGAGCTGCCATGCAAAGTGCTAACCACAACCCATCAGGAGCAAGGGTGAAGTGTCTTGCTCAAGGACACAACGGACGTGACTAGGTTGGTAGAAGCTGAGGATCGAACCAGGAACCCTCAGGTTGCTGGCACGGCCACTCTCACAACTGCACCACGCCGTCAATTATACGATATTTTCTTTATTCATATCTTGTTTAAAAATATATCCATACATCTTACAAACTCGATATATCGCCCAGCCCGAGCTGGTAGCTTTGACTTTCTATTATTTCCTGTGAGAAAGAGCATCTCAGAGCAGATTGTGTTCACACATAGAGGTTACACTGTGTGTAAAAGTTAAAGGAATAGGGTAGCTATATTTCTGTGTTTACATTTGAATGGGTTTGAATTACTAAACCTGAGTGAAGTTGTTGACGTGTTAAGCACCTCGCAATTTTTCCACACATGCTCCATGTTACATATCCGCCATAGACTGAATGCTTTTTTTGATTTCATACACACACAAACTCTCACACACACACTCTTCTACATTAGGCACCCTAATGAATTGCACTCTCAGTTACTTTTACAAACCCTATCTCTCACACATGTTTAGTTAAGCCCTCGACGGAGCTTAATTGCCATCTTGTTGTACATTCTTTTTAGCCCAGTGCTGATTGATTAGGGATCAGAGCCCTAATATGGCTCAGAGGGGATAGGCCCTTTGACATGGCCTGGTCCCTGGGCACCAGCACTATTTGAAACCAAATAACCCACCAGAACCCCACCTCCCCCCAAGCATAGATGCCTCTCTCCTAAATGCTGAGAGCATCAAACACATGTTGATACACATGCATGTGGTCCAGCTGTGTTGCCAGCTTCTACCCTAATCACAAGTCATACATTATGTAGTCTGTACGCAGCCAAGAGGTTCTTACATATCTCATTTGTGGCGGCTTGTCCTCGTAGCCTGGACAGGGCTCACTTCCCGTTTCCTGTTTCCCAGAATTCCAGGTTTCTGTCCGTCGTGATCCTGTTGGCAGGTCTGCTCAAGGTCACGTCTGGTAAAGTCTGCGCTTTCAACTAAGCGTGTTCATGTATGTGTGTGCGGTTTGTTTGAATCGGGCTTTCTCCCAAAGGGTCACAAGCTCGAAACGGGGTATGTTGGGTTTCCCTGAACTCTGCCCTGCACCTCCCCTGAACACATAGTGCATACTCACACACACAAAATGTATATGCACAGAAAGTGTTCTTTCTTTGCTCTTGGTTCTGGCGGAGTGTATGAGGGAAGGCCACACAGTCTACCTTGATTACTTCAAGGTATAAATAGAGGCTTTTGTTTGCAGGTTGGATCCCACACGACTGAGCCCTAGGATATATATTAATTTATAGATCTTAACTTGATCAAGACAGCCTAGCCCCAATTTGTTTTC
Source organism: Nerophis lumbriciformis (assembly GCF_033978685.3). Taxonomy (NCBI): domain Eukaryota; kingdom Metazoa; phylum Chordata; class Actinopteri; order Syngnathiformes; family Syngnathidae; genus Nerophis; species Nerophis lumbriciformis. The sequence goes on along the minus strand of NC_084561.2, from coordinate 25,319,456 downwards.
CTCATCGTAACTTTGCAATAGTAACATTTAATCTGTGTAAGTATTTCAAGTTGCCTGTGTTCAGACGTGTGTGTTCTTGTTCTGCAAGCTTTGTCAGTAACCAGTCAGCCAAAACATGTGTTCTCCTGTCTTGGTACATGGTGGCTGCTTTTGTACACGCAGATTAAGAACAGTGATAATGTCTTAAATCATAAAAAAATAGCATATTGTCACATCTATAATATAATGCAAGGATTTTCTGTTCCAAAACAATAGATGCATGCTTATCTCTGTAAAACTGTCAGTTAAGTAAATAGCACAATACCCGTTTTACTTTCAGGTTGATGACATATAACTCTTTGCCATTCCCTGTCTACCATGTCACTTCTCCCTGACTGTAACTATAACTTTGTAACTGGGATTTATTGTTCCTTTTGCTAATGTAAGAATCTATTCAAACATCCACACGCCCATTCATGTTGCTAATTATCAGGCTGATTGACGCACTGCTTCCCCCGCCGGGACCTCTAATACAATGCAGTCCTCCTGGGGGCGGTGATATCACCAGGTCATGAACATTGTGAGGATTGACGGGACTGATGTCAGGTCCTTAGTGGAACTGTTATTAGTGGAACCCTTTATCCATAGTGATGCCTTCCATCCCGTGTGGGCAAATTCACAAGGATTGGTTCTCTTTAGAGGGGAATTTCACTTTTTAGGGAATTTTGCCCATCATTTTAATTCTTATGTGAGACAAAAACAAACATGTTTTTCCCTTTTCTGTGCATTCCAAATAGTGATAAATCGCTAGTAAGAAGTGGGTAACAATGCAGGTAATGGGGATACGATCTACTGTATGTCGCCTTTAAAACAGTCTAAAAACATCCCCCCAAAAAACAACACATTTTTATACACATGCTGTAAATATATATGTAATGTAATAACAGGCACACATTAGCCATTGATTTCACAAAGCGCATTGTGACAGAGCCTTCGTTGCTATGCGCTTTCTATGTTTGCGGCTAATTATTTTTTTATTTTTTTATTAGCACAATATAAAAAGTACAAAAGGTAACATTGTTAAAATACATAGAAACAAGAAATGAGTACCGGTAGTAAGAAATAAGTGCAGGTGAGAAAAGAAACCCAAAAAGGGTTTATGCAAGATTCCCACCTAAAGCAGTATTTAATTAAAGGTCTACTGAAACCCACTACTACCGACCACGCAGTCTGATAGTTTATATATCAATGATGAAATTTTAAAATTGCAACACATGCCAATACGGCCGGGTTAGCTTACTAAAGTGCAATTTAAAATTTCGCGCGAAATATCCTGCTGAAAACGTCTCGGTATGATGACGTCAGCGCGTGATGTCACGGATTGTAGAGGACATTTTGGGACAGCATGGTGGCCAGCTATTAAGTCGTCTGTTTTCATCGCAAAATTCCACAGTATTCTGGACATCTGTGTTGGTGAGTCTTTTGCAATTTGTTCAATGAACAATGGAGACAGCAAAGAAGAAAGCTGTATGTGGGAAGCGGTGTATTGCGGGCGGCTGCAGCAACACAAACACAGCCGGTGTTTCATTGTTTACATTCCCGAAAGATGACAGTCGAGCTTTACCATTGGCCTGTGGAGAACTGGGACAACAGAGACTCTTACCAGGAGGACTTTGAGTTGGATACGCAGACACGGTACCGTGAGTACGCATGCAGCTGCGACTTCCAAACATTTGATCGCTTGCCCGTACGTGCGTGCCGCTATGTGCATGTCACGTCCGTAACTTTGGGGACTTTGGGGAAATATATGTGCTGTATGAACTTTGGGGAGGTGAACGGTACTTTGGGCTGTGGGATTGAGTGTGTTGTGCAGGTGTTTGAGTTGTATTGGGAGGTGTTTGTTATGCGGGATTAATTTGTGGCATATTAAATATAAGCCTGGTTGTGTTGTGGCTAATAGAGTATATATATGTCTTGTGTTTATTTACTGTTTTAGTCATTCCCAGCTGAATATCAGGTCCCACCCGCCTCTCACAGCATCTTCCCTATCTGAATCGCTCCCACTGCCCTCTAGTCCTTCACTCTCACTTTCCTCATCCACGAATCTTTCATCCTCGCTCAAATTAATGGGGAAATCGTCGCTTTCTCGGTCCGAATCGCTCTCGCTGCTGGTGGCCATGATTGTAAACAATGTGCGGATGTGAGGAGCTTCACAACCTGTGACGTCACGCACATATCGTCTGCTACTTCCGGTACAGGCAAGGCTTTTTTATCAGCGACCAAAAGTTGCGAACTTTATCGTCGATGTTCTCTACTAAATCCTTTCAGCAAAAATATGGCAATATCGCAAAATGATCAAGTATGACACATAGAATGGACCTGCTATCCCCGTTTAAATAAGAAAATCGCATTCCAGTAGGTCTTTAATTAACAAAATTAAACATAGTATATAAAAAATAAGACAACAACAAGTAGTCTACAAACCCCAAAACAGTAAAGTTGGCACGTTGTGTAATTCGTAAATAAAAACAGAATACAATGATTTGCAAATCCTTTTCAACTTATATTCAATTGAATAGACTGCAAAGACAAGATTTTTAATGTTCAAACTGAGAAACGTTTGTTTTGTTTTTTGCAAATAATCATTAACTTAGAATTTAATGGCAGCAACACATTGCACAAATGTTGGCACAGGGGCATTTTTACCACTGTGTTACATGGCCTTTCATTTTAACATCAGTACTGGGTCTCCGTTGTGGTTATTTAAGGCTTCATATTGCGCCACACATTTTCAATGGGAGACAGGTCTGGACTACAGGCAGGCCAGTCTAGTACCCGCACGCTGTTATAACACTTGGCTTGGCATTGTCTTGCTGAAATAAGCAGGGGCGTCCATGATAACGTTGCTTGGATAGCAACATATGTTGCTCCAAAACCTGTATGTACCTTTCAGAATTAATGGTGCCTTCACAGATGTGTAAGTTACCCATGTCTTGGGCACTAATACACCCCCATACCATCACAGATGCTGGTTTTTGAACTTTGCGCCTATAACAATCCGGATGGTTCGTTTCCTCTTTGTTCCGGAGGACACGACGTCCACAGTTTCCAAAAACAAATGGATATGTGGACTCCTCAGACCACAGAACATTTTTCCCTTTTGCATCATTCCATCTTAGATGAGCTCGTGACCAGCGAGCAGGCGGTGTTTCTGGGTGTTGTTGATAAATGGCTTTCGCTTTGCAGAGTAGAGTTTTAACTTGCACTTACAGATGTAGCGATGAACTGTAGTTACTGACAGTGGTTTGCTGAAGTGTTCCTGAGCCCATGTGGTGATATCTTTTACACATTGATGTTGGTTTTTGATGCAGTTCCGCCTGAGGGATTGAAGGTCACGCACGGCATTTAATGTTGGTTTTCGGCCTTGCAGTGATTTCTACAGATTCTCTAAACCTTTTGATTATTATTACAGACCTTACATGGTGAAATCCCTAAATCCCTTGCAATAGCTCGTTGAGAAGAGAAATGTTGTTCTCAAACTGTTCGACAATTTGCTCACGCATTTGTTCGCAAAGTGGTGACCCTCGCCCCATCCTTGTTTGTGAATGACTGAGCATTGCATGGAAGCTGCTTTTATACCCAATCATGGCACCCACCTGTTCCCAATTAGCCTGTAAACCTGTGGTATTTTCCAAATCAGTGTTTGATGAGCATTCCTCAACTTTCTCAGGTCATTTTTGCCACTTGTGCCAGCTTTTTTGAAACATGTTGCAGGCATCAAATTCCAAATTAGCTAATATTTACAAAAAATAACAGAGTTTACCAGTTCGAACGTTAAGTATCTTGTCTTTGCAGTGTATTCATTTGAATATAGGTTGAAAAGGATTTGAAAATCATTGTATTCTGTTTTTATTTACGATTTACACAACATGCCATCTTCACTAGTTTTGGGTTTTGTACCTTGTGTGGATTGAGTCTAGGTGTGTGTGTGTGTGTGTGTGTGTGTGTGTGTGTGTGTGTGTGTGTGTGTGTGTGTGTGTGTGTGTGTGTGTGTGTGTGTGTGTGTGTGTGTGTGTGTATTTGTGTGTGTGTGTGTGTGTGTGTGTGTGTGTGTGTGTGTGTGTGTGTGTGTGTGTGTGTGTGTGTGTGTGTGTGTGTGTGTGTGTGTGTGTGTGTGTGTGTGTGTGTGTGTACCACTAGCTACCAATAATGACAGACTTTGTGAAAGCCTTGGAACTTTATCATGGAGCACTGTTTCTGAACCTGAAAATAAAAACATAAAACTCTGACTTACAATGGCCACTCTCACTGGGATGCTGAGACAGACATACAGTAGTCACCGCAGCTGTAGCGAGAGGCCAGGACAGTCGCCTCAGCAGTGTTGAAGAAATATAAAGATTTAAACTACTGGAACTGAACTGGAATGTCAGCTATAGTTTTGTGGCATGATCGTTCGGCCCCCCATATGATAAATGCGGCAGACTAGCCTGAGCTTCCTGCACCACCATCTTACTAAATCCATGTTTGCACCCAGCGCTAGTTTACTTTGGTTCACCGCAGCACAGTTTGGAGCTGGGAATGTGTTACCATGACGGAACATGTAAACTGGATGATGACAGTTGCATCAGCTACTGTATGAACATTGTTTAAATACGTTATTTTTAACTGAAAACTGCTTTTCAATTTCCTTTATTTAACCAGGTTTATTGAGATTAAAATCTCTTTTTCAAGAGGGACCTGAGTGACACACACAAGACAATACAACAGAACAACAGCAGTCATGCCACAATAGGTCAAGAATAATTTTAAACGATTAGGTAATAATTCAATTTAAAAGCAAGTACATCGCCCCAGAGAACTGGTTTCTCAATCTTTTAAATTGGACTTAAACTCCCCCAAAGTGATCAATTCTGGCAGCCTCAGATCTTTCTGGATGTCATTCCAACGACCAGGGAGCAGCATAACTGAAGGCTTTTAAGGCTTTAAGGCTTTGAATCCTGTCCATAACCATATTTTAAAACAGTGCAATTTGTATCATTCTTGTCGCATTACTGTTATTTAAGAGTCCTTGTCGGTCTAGGCAGTAGCCAACTCTGCTGTTTCCAAGATCTAGCCTGCGGTACTTTCTTTGCTTCTCGGACTGATTGATTTGGATTTAGTGTTGTGAAAGGACAGGATGTTCTCGCTTCTGTATTGCTGAATAGGAGCAATAGTTATGGTGGCCCTAAAGTGTCAAAAACAATACAGGCCTGGTGGAAGACACCCAGTGGTTAAGGCCTTGGACTGTTGGTTCACTCACACTATTAAATTCAGCCTTAAGCAGCTTTTTCAAAACTACGATTGTCAGACTTTTCAGTCATTTTCTTGCAGCTAAGCCTTGCTGGCGGATTGACACCTTTTCCTGTCTTGGAAAACCAAAAGAAATGTGGACTGAACATACGGTAATCGACTGGAAACATTTAGCCTGACTGTTAGTGATAGATTTTATGGATTGCCATGAAACGCAAGCACCACGATCAAATCAAACCTGTAATATCCAGTGACAAAACAGCCTGTTGGTTGGTCTCCAAAAAGCTGAAGAACTGGCCCTTCCTTTCCTTCTGTTGCCAGCGGACCCTAAATCTCCTGCTTCTTTGCTGACAGAAGCCTCTTTTATTGCAGTCAGTAAGCAGCAGTAACACGAGGACCTTTTCTTTCTCTATTGTGTTTAACACAGTGCCTCAGTTGCCCTCTCCCGCTGTTCATTCCCAGTGCGGTCACGGGCCACCGGCAGCCACAGACCTCAGTCAACCTCAGTCTCTGGTGACCATTTTGGCTGCCTGTCAGTGAAACGTCATTACATGCTGCAACCGCATATGTATTTTGCATTTCGGCTACGACTAATGGAGTTACACCATCTTCGAAATAGTAGGCCAGTACTGAGGGTTTCGTACAAAACGTACTGAAAGCAAGCACATTCTTTGTGCATTTATCTTAGATGAGCTTTTAAGCTCTGACAAAACGTCTGGGTCGATGGTGCCGTCTGGAGTTGAAGCAAAACACGGGAGTGCATCTTTGAAGAAGACAAGCGGCACGCTGAGGGGCATCCCCAAATCAGGATGTTACAGCTGTGACCTCATGCTGTTGGCAGCTCGTCTCCTCGTCACTCTGCACCCACAGCAGCTCCTGGAAACCAAAGCCTAAAATCTTAAATGTCATCAGGGATCCGCCCCCTCGCCTCCTCACCCTTCAATCCCATCCTCTTTATGTCAGCCCCACCACTACCTCCACCCAACAAGAGTGTTGTGTTTCATGTCCCCTTAACCCCAAAAACTCAACATCACTCTAACCTTCATTCCAAAATATTGCACCCTCAGGGTTTGGACTGAAGTATGACAGTAAAACCAAGAAAATTGAAAAAAATCTTGCATTTGGCTTAAATTATAACTCTTTAAATGCTATCATTAGTTAAGTCTCTTAATATGCTTAAAATTTTACAGATATTTTCCATATTATTAATACGTTTTTGAGTAATGGGTACATAACTTGGATACTTGGAATGACCCTCTTAAATTGCCAGACTCGATATGTCGCCCCCTCTTGGTGTGATGTCATCTACGGAACTGGAGCTTATTTCCCTGCATAGACAGTCAAGATCAAGGAATGTAAAAATATTATTTTGATGACTTAATTGCATGTTGTTGTCCCCTTGGTCCCTGATTACTTCAAAACTGATATGGTTAACATTACGAGCAAAAAATGTGTGCAAAAGAATCCCCATTTCTATGATCTCTTCTATAGACACCGTAGCCTGTGTTTCCTCATGCTCTTTCAGCATTTCCACAATGATTTTGAGGAAAACATCAGCCGAAGAGGACACAAAATAGAATACTAGTGGCTTACCTTCTTTTTGTCTCATTTTTCAGCGCCGGGTCTGCTCCTGCATTTGGCTAAAAATAAAACACTTCAAATGCTATCATTAGTTAAGTCTATTAATATGCTTATAATTTTACAGATATTTTCCATATTATTTATTGGTTTTTGAGTAATGGGTACATAACTTGGATACTTGGAATGACCCCTTTAAATTGCCAGACTTGATATGTCGCCCCCTCTTGGTGTGATGTCATCTTCAAAACTGGAGCCTATTCCCCTGCATAGACAATCAAGATAAAGGGATGTCAAATTATTATGTTGATTACTTAATTGCATGTTTTTGTTGCCTTGGTGCCTGATTACTTCAAAACTTATATGGTTAACATTACGAGCAAAAAATGTTAACAACCGACATCAGCGACCATCTGCCAGTCTTTACTATTTATGATGGGAACTACAGGAAGAAGAACATTGACAAAAAGACATTTCAAAGACTATGCACAGAGGAAGGAATGATTTCCTTCAGGAAGGATCTGAGGAAACAAATTCGGGACAATGTATATAATGAAGATGATGTAGATGATGCATATGGGAATTTTGTTAACATCTTTCTTACACTCTATGATAAACATTGCCCATGGAAAGAACGTAGTAAGAAGCAAAAGAAAAACAACCAACCATGGATGACAAAAGGACTGAAAAATGCTTGTCACAAAAAAAACACATTGTATCGAATATTTATAACACAGAGATCTATAGAGGCAGAAAATAAGTATAAGAAATATAAAAACAAACTAATTGGTATACTACGAACATGTAAGAAGGAATACTACAGTCAATTATTAAACAACAACAAAAACAACATGAGAGCAACATGGGGCATCCTAAATAGCATCATTAAAAATGGTGCTAAGAAAGATTACCCCCAGTACTTTCTAGATGGAAATACAAAAAATGACAATATGACCCAAATAGCTGAACGTTTCAATGATTATTTTGTTAATATCGGAAAAAATCTGGATCAAAGAATTCCAAATGCAGATGATGGGTCAGTTGATGCCTTGAGTGAGCTCATAGACAGAAATCCCAATTCCATGTTTCTTAAAAGCGTAACAAAAGAAGAAATAATCAAAATTGTAAAAAATTGTAAATCCAAGACCTCAACCGACTGTCATGGAATAGATATGGTAACGATAAAAAAGGTTATACAAGACATTTCAGAACCTCTGATCTATATCACCAATGTATCAATTTTAACCGGCAAATTGCCTGACATAATGAAAATTGCAAAAGTCGTACCAATTTATAAGAATGGAGACGTACACCAGTTTACTAACTACAGACCAGTTTCATTACTTCCACAATTCTCCCAAATCATGGAAAAATTATTCAATAGTCGATTAGATTTATTTATTAACAAAAGTGGCACGCTTGTGGAGAACCAAAATGGATTCCGAGCAAATATCTCAACATCAATAGCATTAATCAAAATAACAGAGGAAATTAACAATGCAATAGATGGTAAAGAATGTGCGGCCGCAGTATTCATGGACTTAACAAAAGCATTTGACACAATTAATCATGATATTTTAATACGAAAATTAGAACGATATGGCATCAGAGGTTTGGTATTGAATTGGGTAAGAAGTTATTTAACCAACAGGAAGCAATATGTGAAGATGGGTGAAAATATGTCAACACGGCTAGATATATCCTGTGGTGTACCCCAGGGATCAATACTGGGACCAAGATTGTTCAATCTTTATATAAACGACATTTGTAAGGTTACGAAGGACTTAAAGTTGGTTTTATTTGCGGACGACACAACTGCTTTCTGTTCAGGAGAGAGCACACAGAAGATAATACAAATAATAACAGAAGAAATGAACAAATTAAAAAGATGGTTTGACAAAAACAGACTATTTTTGAATCTCAGTAAAACTAAAATAATGCTATTTGATAATAGTAGAAAAGAGCATCATACACAAATACAAATAGACGGAGTAGACATAGAAAGGGTAAAAGGGTAGATTTTTGGGAGTATTAATAGATGATCAAATGAACTGGAAATCTCATATACAAAACATACAACATAAGGTGGCAAAAAAACATTTCAATAATAAATAAAGCAAAATATGTCCTGGGCCAAAAATCACTACATATTCTCTACTGCTCGCTAGTGTTACCATATCTGAGTTATTGTGCAGAAATATGGGGAAATAACTACAAATGTGCGCTACATTCGCTAACCGTGTTACAAAAAAGATCAGTTAGAATAATACATAATGTTGGATATAGAGAACATACAAACCCTTTATTTATTAAGTCAAAAATATTAAAGTTCAGTGATTTGGTAACAGCTAAAATGATGTACAAAGCAAACTATAACCTGCTACCAAAGAATGTACAACAATTCTTCTCAACTAAGGAGGAGAAATATAACCTTAGAGGAAAAAATAATTTAAAACATTTATATGCACGTACAACACTTAGAACTTTTAGCATATCAGTATGTGGAATTCAATTATGGAATGGATTAAGTAAAGAAGTAAAAAATTGTACTGATATGATCCAGTTTAAGAGGTTGTTCAAAATAATAGTGCTTACAGAGTACAAAGAAGAAGAATTATGAGAAATACTTCCAACCTTATTGAAAATAAGATATTCTTCATCTCAGTATGTTAATAATGACTGAATTAATTAATTAATTACATATTACAAAACTGTTGTATACTAATTCATAGATGTTATTTCATTATATAAAAAGGTCAGTAAATGATTCTATATATTTGTAAACGCTTTGAAGTGGGAAAGGGGTAGGATTAAATAAGCTTTGCTTCTTCCTACTCCTTTTCGGGCATGATGTAAAATGAAATGATATGAAATTGTGTGATGTATTATGATGTAAGTGTGTTCATGTTCAAAATAAACTAAAGAAAGAAAGAAAGAAAATGAGTACCATATTTAGTATAAGTCGCACCGGCCGAAAATGCATAATAAAGAAGGAAAAAAACATATATAAGTCGCACTGGAGTATAAGTCGCATTTTTTGGGGAAATGTATTTGATAAAACCCAACACCAAGAATAGACATTTGAAAGGCAATTTAAAATAAATAAAGAATAGTGAACAACAGGCTGAATAAGTGTACGTTATATGACGCATAAATAACCAACTGAGAACGTGTCTGGTATGTTAACGTAAAATATTATGGTAAGAGTCATTCAAATAACTATAACATATAGAACATGCTATACGTTTACCAAACAATCTGTCACTCCTAATTGCTAAATCCGATGAAATCTTATACGTCTAGTCTCTTACGTGAATGAGCTGATTAATATTATTTGATATTTTACAGTAATGTGTTAATAATTTCACACATAAGTCGCTCCTGAGTATAAGTCGCACCACCGGCCAATCTATGAAAAAAACTGCTACTTATAGTCCGAAAAATACGGTACAAAAGAATCACCATTTCTATGATCTCTTCTATAGACAACATAGCCTGTGTTTTCTGATGCTTTTTCAGCATTTTTGCAATGATTGTGAGGAAAACATCAGTAGAAGAGGGTACAAAATAGAATACTATAGCTTACCTTATTTTAGTCTCGTTTTTCAGCGCCGAGTCTGCTCCTGTTTCTCTGCAAATTCTGATCCAGTCTTTCTCCCGTCAAGGGTGCTCCTTATTTCCGGGATCGCATTTGGCTTGTGTCTTTTACATTTTTTCCATCCAAACACCAACCAAACCCTTCTTCTTCAAAGTTAGAATCATTAAATCACTCGTCTCACTTGGTGCGTCCCATTTTCCGAGAGTCAGTTTGACAGGAGAGTTCCATGCTTTCCTCATTTTCCCATCTTTTGGAAATGTACGCAGGCTGACCTCTTCTTTAGTTGTATTGATGCAACCTGCAGCAATCAATCTGGCAACCATATTTGATCATTCCCTCAAATTCTGTGCAAAAATAACGTAACGTATGATATTGCCTCCAGTCTTCTGTAGGAGACGACAGCAGGCTGTTGCAGGCCCGCCCACATTTTGGAGCTAAAAGTTGGATTTCCAAAATGTGCTGAAACTTGTTTGAAAACAAGCCTAAAATAATTACTGGTATCTATTTTGGGGGGAAATTTAAATCACAGAACTATGAAATAAGCTTTCAGACTTTTTTTAAATTGTATTTAGCCTTTATTTAACCAGGTAAAATCCCATTGAGATCAAATATCTCTTTTCCAAGGGAGACCTGGCCAAGAGGGCAGCAGGAAGGTTACATTAAAAACAGTAAACAAATACATAAAACATCACATTTACAACATTAAAACTTGCTCACATGACACATGTGCATACAGACAAGGTAGACTGCAGTCCTTTCACAGAAGCTTTAAAGGCCTACTAAAATGTGATTTTCTTATTTAAACGGGGATAGCAGGTCCATTCTATGTGTCATACTTGATCATTTTGCGATATTGCCATATTTTTGCTGAAAGGATTTAGTAGAGAACATCGACGATAAAGTTTATAAAAAAGCCTTGCCTGTACCAGAAGTAGCAGACGATATGCGCGTGACGTCACCGGTTGTGGAGCTCCTCACATCTGCACATTGTTTACAATCATGGCCACCAGCAGCGAGAGCGATTCGGACCGAGAAAGCGACGATTTCCCCATTAATTTGAGCGAGGATGAAAGATTTGTGGATGAGGAAAGTGAGAGTGAAGGACTAGAGGGCAGTGGGAGCGATTCAGATAGGGAAGATGCTGTGAGAGGCGGGTGGGACCTGATATTCAGCTGGGAATGACTAAAACAGTAAATAAACACAAGACATATATATACTCTATTAGCCACAACACAACCAGGCTTATATTTAATATGCCACACATTAATCCCGCATAACAAACACCTCCCCCCTCCCGTCCATATAACCCGCCAATACAACTCAAACACCTGCACAACACACTCAATCCCACAGCCTCCCCAAAGTTCATACAACACATATATTTCCCCAAAGTCCCCAAAGTTACATACGTGACATGCACATAGCGGCAAACACGTACGGGCAAGCGATCAAATGTTTGGAAGCCGCAGCTGCATGCGTACTCACGGTACCGTGTCTGCGTATCCAACTCAAAGTCCTCCTGGTAAGAGTCTCTGTTGTCCCAGTTCTCCACAGGCCAATGGTAAAGCTTGACTGTCATCTTCCGGGAATGTAAACAATGAAACACCGGCTGTTTTATCCGGCACAACAGTCAGGGGGTGCATTCTACGGCGGGGTTGCGTTATCCGGCACAACACCTGCCGCAATACACCGCTTCCCACCTACAGCTTTCTTCTTTGCTGTCTCCATTGTTCATTGAACAAATTGCAAAAGATTCACCAACACAGATGTCCAGAATACTGTGGAATTTTGCGATGAAAACAGACGACTTAATAGCTGGCCACCATGCTGTCCCAAAATCTCCTCTACAATCCGTGACGTCACGCGCAGGCGTCCTCATACCGAGACGTTTTCAGCAGGATATTTTGCGCGAAATTTAAAATTGCACTTTAGTAAGCCGTATTGGCATGTGTTGCAATGTTAAGATTTCATCATTGATATATAAACTATCAGACTGCGTGGTCGGTAGTAGTGGGTTTCAGTAGGCCTTTAAACTCATTCAACGTAACAAGGGTTTGAAGTTGAATATTCGATTGTAGGTTATTCCAAGCCTTCGGTGCTGAAAACCTAAATGCTTTCTTGCCCAGTTCAGTTCTTACTTTGGGGACGACAAATTGCAGAACATTCATTGAACGAAGATTGTGACTTCCTTCTTTCTTTGTTAAAAGACAAGACAGATAAGATGGAGTGATGGATGACTTTTGATGGATATAACAAATATTTAGCGTCCTCGCATTGAATTCATTGCGACTGAGCTGTTTAGGTTATTTTGAAAGGTGATTCGCCTTTCATCGGAGCAGGCATCAGTGGTTTATCTTTAAAGATTAGATTGGACAGCTCACATAGAGACTAGTAGACTAGCTGAGCTTTACCATCTATCTATGTCTACAAGAAACATCTTGTAAGTCTTAGAAGATGTTTCTTGTAGACATAGAATATAGACAACAACCTGAGGACAAGTCCAGTATAGACTACTAAAGCTGTCCTATCTAGTCGTTGAGCATAAACTAATGAAGCCCGCTTGGATAAGAGGCGAAATGTCCTCTAAGACAACCTGCACATTCCAGTTTCAAAAGACCGCAATATTTGTACACAAATGCAATTTTACTGTCAGGAAGTCATTAAGGAATGCTTTTTCATATTTTACTTAAATGCATGTAATTTATTTGCACAAAACTTGGTAACAGCTTTCAGAAGGTCTTTCAAAATGTATTTTGGAGTGAGATTTGCCAGCGAGCACACTTGTCGGAGTCTCCTCACTCATTTTTGTAGTGACTTATGCATTGATCTGATCACTGACCGTATAGCGGTTAAGGTAAAAGAGCTTGTACGGTCAAAATAAATTGGCATGGGTAATTTCAGTGTGTACATGATTAACTTGATCATTTTGACAGCCCTAATTAATTTGAGCACAGGATTCTCCAAAACGTAGGTCAAGATTGGATTTTCGAGTAGTTCACCAAAAAAGACCAAGAGTATAATAGTATCTCGACTTACGATTTGAATTAGTTCTCTAACGAACCTTGTAACCCAAAATACTCATAAAATGTCAAATCAATTTTACCCATTGAAATTAATCGAAATTAATCCATGTCGGGCCTCAAAAAACACCACTCTTTTAACATGTATCATGCTTTTAAATGTGGAAAATAATACAATAGAATGTACTACTGTCAGAATAATTGTATCTAAGTTATCACAAAACTTTGTGTTTCAATGAGTTCCCAGCGAGAAGACAAAAGCTGTCTTTGAACCTACCACGAAGAAGGCTTGTAAAACTCCACTGTGTAGGATGGGAAGCACCATGAAGGTGGACAATCTTTCGCCAGAGCGTGATGGAGACTGTACAAGAGTACAGCCCAGACGCGCTCTTCCCAATTGAGCCAAATTTAATTCTGTCTCTGTTTAATTCCTTGCTTCTTGTCTTGTTTAATAGATGTCATCAGTGTTTGAAACTGACAACTACAAACAACAACATGTAGCTTTATGAAGTAATAATAATTTACAGCTTGGAGAATGGACTTCAACGTTATCTCCTTCAGCTGCTTCTCTGTCAAACACACCATCAGCAGCTTCTCCATATTTTTATGGATAATGCCCACCATTTAGATAATATTCTAACACCCTTGGCTGACATTATGCACTCTTTCTTTTTCAATATGGTGCCTCTATGCTCGTACTGCTTTGCCAATTCAGCTCAGCCTTTTTTTCCATGATTTCTTTCTTTAATTCAATTAATATAATTTAAAAAAAAAATTGAGCGCTGTGCTTCACGCTCATTTTCTTCATTCCCATAGTTGGAAAAAAAAATTAAAGTCTTTATAGCCATTAGCTAATAGTGCTAGAGAGTGAGACACTGGATGGTTTGGTCAAATCTCACGGGGGTTTATGGTTCCGCAGCCTCCGTAGCAGAACCTCCAGGTTCTGTAACAGCTTCTTCCCTCAGGCCGTAAGACTCTTGAACGCATCATAATTAAATTATCTCCTCAACTCCCCCCAAAATGGATTAACTCGCTGAAATCCATCCCATCCATCCATCTTCTTCCGCTTATCCGAGGTCGGGTCGCGGGGGCAGCAGCCTAAGCAGGGAAGCCCAGACTTCCCTCTCCCCAGCCACTTCGTCCAGCTCCTCCCGGGGGATCCCAAGGCGTTCCCAGGCTAGCCGGGAGACATAGTCTTCCCAGCGTGTCCTGGGTCTTCCCCGTGGCCTCCTACCGGTCGGACGTGCCCTAAACACCTCCCGAGGGAGGCGATCGGGTGGCATCCTGACCAGATGCCCGAACCACCTCATCTGGCTCCTCTCGATGTGGAGGAGCAGCGGCTTTACTTTGAGCTCCCCCCGGATGACAGAGCTTCTCACCCTATCTCTAAGGGAGAGCCCTGCCACCCGGCGGAGGAAACTCATTTCGGCCGCTTGTACCCGTGATCTTGTCCTTTCAATCATAACTCGCTGAAATAATTTTTTATTTTTTTTTTATTTATTTTTTTTATTTTATTTTTTTTTACTCGCTGAAATAAAAAAGACAATATAACATCCATCCATAAACGTGGACGCATGTGAAAAAGTGCAATATATTTGTCTGTACAGTAATCTATTTATTTATTTATATATATTTATTTATTTTATATATTACTTATATATATTTATTTATTTATATATGCACCTTATTGCTTTTTTATCCTGCACTACCATGAGCTTATGTAACGAAATTTCGTTCTTATCTGTGCTGTAAATTTCAAATTTGAATGACAATAAAAAGGAAGTCTAAGTCTAAGTCTAAGTCTAAGGTTCAATGTGACCTTTGCTCTGCCAACTATTAGTGGGGAGACTCAAAACCCAAATTTTTGCTCGCAACCAAAAGCATAACAAATAGTAGTAAATGGAGATACAAGTGTATTAGCTTCAACTCAGAGTAGTTTTTCTAATTGTTCAATTCGAATACGATGTCCGAATTTAATGACAAATGTCCGCAGTGTGTGAGTGTAGTGATGAACGTTAGGTACCCTGCTATAAATCTCAATTTTTTTATGTAATTCGTTCATATGCAACTTTTTTTCCCAACCCTCATCATCATTAGTTTTGTTTTCAACAACGCAGAGCTTTGTGACCTGTTTGCCAATTCATTTTGTTCAATTGCACAGTTTTAAAAATCTAGAGGAGGAAACGCCCTGCCGTCCTGCATGGCGTATTTCATAAATCAAGCAACATGGCTGCAGTTTCACCGGCGCCACCCAGGTGTGAATGTATGTGAATCAGTCCATATGGCTGTGAGTCGGAGCGGTGCTGCAAGAAAAACACGGCTGCTAACAGAGGGCTTCCCTTAATAAATAATGAGGTTGGAAAAAATGTAATTCGACAATGAGTCAGTGTCCTCAATTTTGTATTCATGGTTTTGTGGCGAGTCTTTCTTTTTGTATTGATTTGAATCATAGATCAAGTCGGAACATTATTCATGTGCTTGGCAGTAGTGTATGAAATAAATTTGCTATGCGCTCGTTACACCTGGGTTGGACTGCTTTCTGAAAGCCAAATATCTAACTACTGTTTTATTTATTATTTATTTTACATTTTGTTATTCCAACATTAAGTAAGTGAAGAAGTATTGGAATTGTGTAACCTACAGGGCTCTCGTCACTATTGTGCAGTTTAACTAATCAGCAAAGACAAAGTCATACACCTTTTAGGGATGGGTATCTTTCACAATTGAATCAATAAATGGGAAATCGATATTATTACTCAACAGTGTCTGTTTTCTGTACTTTGTATGTGTTCAATTGTGTTACTTTTAGGGCTGCAACAACTAATCAATTAAAATTGATTATAAAAAATAGTTGCAGATTAATTTAGTCATCGATTCGTTGGATCTATGCTATGCGCATGCGCAGAGGCTTTTTTTAAATTATTTTTTTAATTTAAAAAAAAATGTTTTTTGTTTTTTTTCAATAAACCTTTATAAACTGCAACATTTACAAACAGCTGAGAAACAATGATCAAAATAAGTATGGTGCCAGTATGCTGGTTTTTTCCAATAAAATACTAAATAGGATATAAATGTAGTTTGTCTCTTTTATCCGATTATTAATCGAAGTAATAATCGACAGATTAATCGATTATCAAATCGTTAGTTTCAGCCCTAGTTAATTTTGTTAAAAAATTTTTTTTAAAAAAGTCTTATTTTCAACATTTGAATCTGAGTCGCGCTGTCCGGTTGTTATCCTATTTTCTTACCCTTCTGTTTCTCATTTGCAAGTATTGTACTGTATTATATAGTAGACTTTGCATGCAGTTGCAATACCAAGACGTTAGATGGCAGTAGTGTATAGACTATGGTGTGTTGCCTTAGCTACACTGCAAAAAGTCAGTGTTCAAAAACAAGAAAAAACAAAAATGAGGGGTATTTTATTTGAACTAAGCAAAATTATCTGCCAATAGAACAAGAAAATTTGGCTTGTCAAGACTTTCCAAAACAAGTCAAATTAGCTAACTTCAATGAACCCCAAAATACCTTAAAATAAGTATATTCTCACTAATAACAAGTGCACTTTTTTTGGTAGAAAAAAATAATGAGACCTTTTTGCTCAATTTGTTGAAAAATATTCTTAAATTAAGTAAATGCTAGTGCCATTATCTTGACATAATGATATGCGCTCGGCATTGCATTTCTTGAAATCAGCAAACCTATACTAAAAAACAATTTATTGTTATTAATGGAAAGGCAACAAGGCAACCGCTTGTTACTCTCGTGGTCTCCTAGCCGCTCAGGCAAATCATATTGTCTAAAAATGCATTTTTCCATCGATAACATGACATCATCGCGCCAAGTGCGTGCTCTTTCAGTCAATTAGTGCGCATATATACAGCCCTGCCCCCGGCCAAACTATTTTAGTTGTAATTTTGAAGAATTTATCTGAATGTGCGTGAACTATTTCTGTTCAAAATTGTTAGAAATGTCACATATTAAATGATTAAATAGTAACTGTCAGTTTGCTGTACTGTGCCAACTGTACTACTATATGAGTACGTATTTTCTATTGTTTCCTGGAAAATAAAACAGCAAAGTCCATTTGGCTGTCATCTGTTTTAATTATGAGACACAATTGTGTCAAAGTCATGATTTTTTTTTCCATGCTTGAAATAAGTTATTATTACTTTAAAAAAGTAGTTTTATACTTGTGAGTGTTGACGACACAGCTTTGCAACAGTTGATATTCTAGTTTCAAGCATGTTTTACTCAATATAGGTCATCAAATCTCAGCAACAAGCTGTAATATCTTACTGAGATAATTTAGGACCAAAACCCTTAAAACAAGTAAAATACTCGAACATAAAATCTGCTTAGTGAAAAGAATTATCTTATCAGACAGAAAATAAGCAAATATCACCCTTATTTGAGATATTTAATCTTACTTAGATTTCAGTTTTTGCAGTGTAGGAAATAGTATTTCCCATTAAGTGCATCTTAGTTGTAGTTTTCATTACAAAAATGTTGAGGTGTTGAAATTGCCGTGTAAAATTGCTAAAGCTAATCGATAGCATGTGTATGGCAAATCAAATGTAAATTAGTATCGAGCTAGTGCATTTTGAAAAGTTGCTTTGTTTGGTGCCTATAAAAGTACCAAATTCGGTACCCATCCCTACATACCGATGACATCAGCTACATGTTTGCATTTTTCGTACTAGCGTGAATATACATGTACGCTTCACTGCTCCCCAGATTTATGTTATGTTACGTTCCCCGGTTTCAGTTTCAAGTTCAGTCTCTAAAACCGTCATCATGCTTTTATGTCAAGGAACCGTCATT
The DNA here is from genome assembly GCF_033978685.3 of Nerophis lumbriciformis. NCBI lineage: Eukaryota > Metazoa > Chordata > Actinopteri > Syngnathiformes > Syngnathidae > Nerophis > Nerophis lumbriciformis. The sequence continues at coordinate 25,301,171 of NC_084561.2, read as the reverse complement.
TGCTACACCAGCTTGCTCCTCCCCCTGCAAACCCTGCAAACACCCCCTCTGCTTTTAGATCGGCAATAAAATGATTCGTAATACTTTTCTGTTGCTAAGGTTAACTTATTTTGGATTTTATTAGCATATTCCAATATAAATCCCAGTTAGACTCAGCTTGCAAAAACAAAGGGTTCAACTTTTTGGGGTTTTTTTTCCATTTGAGGTTGTTTGGATTGGCAGCAGTCATAATTTCCCCGGGAGGACCCTGGCTGCACTGCGGTAATTTCTCTGCTTGGACGTGTCATTTGCGTGTCCAACATGTTGCCTAATTGAATTGTCTTTCTGCCGTAGAGCAGCCGAGACCTCATGACTGCCTGGACACACCTCACTAAATATGCACACAGAATATGGCTTTTTGTCACAGTCGATCCTTCAAAAATCAAAAATACTGTACATTCCTGGTTAGGTTTCTTTCTGCATGGTTCCCGCTTCCGAGGAGTCTGCCAGTGTTGCTATGCAGAAACCTGGTGCCAAAGGAAAACCATCTGCCGATGTACAATTGATCATCCAGCCACATTTACTGGGAAACTATGTATTTGATGGATGGAAGTGGATTAAAGCAGATGTAAAAGTAATATTACGACAAATTGTATGGACGGGGATGTGCTGGTCATAGTTTTGTGTGCTTTGGTTTCATTTCTGAAGTGATGTCTGGCTGGGGAACACATGGAGGGAGCTAACCTTGACCCCGCAGTCACTTAACACTCCTCAGAGAGAGGGAACCTCATGACCCCATACTCACTCCATGATGCCCTCATAACCTAGGCGTGTGTGTGTGTGTGTGTGTGTGTGTGTGTGTGTGTGTGTGTGTGTGTGTGTGTGTGTGTGTGTGTGTTCTGGCAATGCTTACTTAATGGGGACATCGCTCTGTTTACACAGTCACCTTTAGGGGACCTCTGATGGTATGGGGACAAAAAAACCAGGTCCCCTAAAGGGAAACCTTTTTAAATGATAGTCAGATCCATTCTAAAGATGCCTAAGTGATTTTTAAGCTTTGACCCATAAAACATGTTTACTGGTTAGTTTGAGTGTGAGACATTTGCATTTCCTTTTTTTTTTTTTTTTTTTTTAAATGGTCCTCAGTACTCACATACAAATTTGTGTGAATTATGCAACATTATTTAAATTTGGTCCCCATGAACCATATTAACTATTTTTCCCCAGGGTCCCCAGTAAGAATGATCAGCACATTACTTCATCAATCCAGAGATTTAAAGACGTGTATGAGCTAACTGGGCAGTGGACATTTTACCAAAACATTTTTATGCCTCCACAACCTGTAGAAAGGGTGGTCCCCACAAGTGATGATCAAAAACTTGGTCCCCATTCCAAATGATAACCTGTGTGTGTGTGTGTGTGTGTGTGTGTGTGTGTGTGTGTGTGTGTGTGTGTGTGTGTGTGTGTGTGTGTGTGTGTGTGTGTGCGCGTGCGCGTGTGTGTGTGTTCATATTCGCTTTTTTAAAGCTTTAACTGCTCTTTTTACTGAAGATGTCCGATAATATCGGCTTGCCGATATTATCGGCCGATAAATGCGTTAAAATGTGTTATCGGAAATTATCGGTATCAGTTTTTTTAATTATCGTTTTTTTTTTTTTTTTTTTATTAAATCAACATAAAAAACACAAGATACACTTACAATTAGTGCACCAACCCAAAAAACCTTCCTCCCCTATTTACACTCATTCACACTCATTCACACAAAAGGGTTGTTTCTTTCTGTTATTAATATTCTGGTTCCTACATTATATATCAATATAGATCATGGGTGTCAAACTCTGGCCCGAGTGCCAAATTTGGCCCGCCGTGTAATTTCACTTGGCCCTTGAGGCGATATCAAATTAACACTAGAGCTGGCCCGCAGATTATATTCAGCAGCGGTGCCACGGTAACACCGCATTCACCGCTAATTCTCATACTTGCCAACCCTCCCGGGAGAGTCCCAGATTTCAGTGCCCCTCCCAAAAATCGTCACATCCACATTTCATCCAGTCCAACGTATGCTGGCCCAGTCACATAATATGTCACATATCTTGTGACTTTGTTAGAATGGATGAAAAGCGGACGTGACGACAGCTCATAGAGGACCTTAAAGGCAGTGCCTTTAAGGCACGCCCCCAAGACTGTGGTCCGGGTGGACTACGAGATATAATGACTGATGAACACCTTTGTTCGATAATGAAGGTTGCCTCAGTTCAAAGCCTGATCCCCGACATTAACGAACTAGCATCCAAGAAAAGGGTGGTTTATTCATTGTTATTTTATTTTCAAATTTATTAGCCTGTGGAAAAAGTTAATGTTGATATTCACCTCAGAAGGCTGCAAATAGAAAAGAGGCATTACATTTTTATTTAAATTGTATTTGATATGCCATTGGTATTTTTTATTTATTATTATTATTATTTGAAACTCGATTTTGCATGTCACTATAAAGTTATATAAGCCTTGCTTGTTCAATATTCAATGCAAAACTTGTTTGGGTGCCTATTAAAAGGTTACCGGTAATTTGTTCAACCTTGGCCCGCAGCTTTGTTCAGTTTTAAATTTTGGCCCACTCTGTATTTGAGTTTGACACCCCTGAAATAGATCAATACAATCTGCAAGGGATACAGTCCGTAAGCACACATGATTGTGCGTGCTGCTGGTCCACTAATAGTACTAACCTTTAACAGTTAATTTGACTAGTTTTCATTAATTACTAGTTTCTATGTAGCTGTTTTTATATTGTTTTACTTTCTTTTTTATTCAAGAAATTGTTTTTAATTTATTTATCTTATTTTATTTTATTTTTATTTTTTTTAAAGTACCTTATCTTCACCATACCTGGTTGTCCAAATTAGGCATGATAATGTGTTAATTCCACGACTGTATATATCGGTTGATATCGGTATCGGTAATTAAAGAGTTGGACAATATCGGAATATCGGATATCAGCAAAAAGCCATTATCGGACATCCCTACTTTTTACCATTTGTGTGGTAATTTCTGCAGTTTTCAAACATGCATTACTTATTATGGCCGCAGATATCATCAAATAACAAGGCGGCATTAACGCATGTATGTATTTATATATATATATAGTATGCAGTACTTTGAATAAGTTAATGTCGCGTAACAGCGCTGCTATTAATTGTTATGTTCATTTTTATTGCGTGTGTAATCGTTACGTCTGCAGTCTGCAATATTTTCACACAAAACTAAACATTTAGTTGTGAAGGGAGATTTATTGCAGAATCGTTTTATTATAGGGTTTAAATAGGGGCGGGTCCATGAGGTCTCACTTTAGTCAGAGCAATAGCAACAATGTAATTATTTGCAGTGTGTGTGTGTGTGTGTGTGTGTGTGTGTGTGTGTGTGTGTGTTGAGACCATTTACACCAGAGGGTGTCAAACGGACGGCCCGCTGGCCGGATCAGGTCTTGCAAACAGGTTTTATCCGGCCCGCGAGGTGAGTTTGCTGAGTATAAAAATGAGATGACATTTTTGAATGAAAGAAACTGCTGTTTTAAATGTACCCACTGAATGTCACAATAGCAATTATTTGTGTCCTCTGTCGCGAGAGCTTCGAAGGGGGCGGAGCTATGTGCCCTGTTAAGATAGAGGACTGGGTCCACATTATCTGGGCGCACATAAATATGATGAAATCATTTGTATCCACCTTCAACTGCATGTGTGATTAATGAAATAAGCCCAAATTTACAAGTTTTGTTGTAGATGATGCCACATGTGTACAGAATAAACCACATGATGTTAGTACATCAGTTGAGGAAAATGGGTAAAGCACAATAATAATAATAATAATAATTTATATTATTATTCATTCCATCTTCTGATAAATTAAAAATGAACACCAATTGGAGCATTTTAAAACTCTGCCAGACTGTTTGACTGATGAACATTATTACAGTGGTTAGTGGTTAGAGTGTCCGCCCCGCCTAGGTTGTGAGTTCAAACCCCGGCCGAGTCATACCAAAGACTATAAAAATGTGACCCATTACCTCCCTGCTTGGCACTCAGCATCAAGGGTTGGAATTGGGGGTTAAATCACCAAAAATGATTCCCGGGCGCGGGCACCGCTGCTGCTCTCTACTTCCCTCACCTCCCAGGGGGTGAACAAGGGAATGGGTCAAATGCAGAGGACACATTTTACCACACCTAGTGTGTGTGTGACAATCATTGGTACTTTAACTTTAACTTAACTTAAAAAAGAAAACAATCTGAAGTTGTCTTTATTTTTAAGTTATCATGCAATGATCTTTCCAGTCTGGCCCAATTGGGAATAGATTTTCCTTAATGTGGCCCCTGAGCTAAAATGAGTTTGACACCCCTGGTTTACGCCATCTCCATGCCCTATCTTCATATATTGTGGTATTGCCTCACTGCTTAAAGTCAGTGTTCAAAAACAAGGGAAAAAAAATACAAAAATGAGGGGTATTTTATTTGAACTTAGCAAAATTATCTGACAATAGAACAAGAACATTTGGCTTGTCAAGACTTTCCAAAACAAGTAAAATTAGCTAACTTCAATGAACCCCAAAATACCTTAAAATAAGTACATTCTCACTAATAACAAGTGCACTTTTCTTGGTAGAAAAAACAAATATGAGCCCTTTTTGCTCAATATGTTGAAAAATATTCTTAAATTAAGTAAATGCTAGTGCCATTATCTTGACATAATGATATGCGCTCGGCATTACATTTCTTGAAACCAGCAAACTTATATTAAAAACGAGTTTAATTTTCTTAATAGAAAGGCAACAAGGTAACCGCTTGTTACTCTCGTGGTCTCCTAGCCGCTCAGGCAAATCATATTGTCTAAAAAGGCATTTTTCCATCGATAACATGACATCATCGCGCCAAGTGCGTGCTCTTTCAGTCAATTAGTGCGCAAGGAATATATATAAATATATATATATATATACAGCCCGGTCCCCGGACAATGTTTTATTGATTGTAATTTTGAATAATTTATCTGAATGTGCATGAACTATTTCTGTTCAAATTGTTTGAAATGTCAAATGTTTAAATATTATTCGGTTTGCTGTACTGTGCCATCTGTACTACTATAAGAGTACATCTTTTCTATTGTTTCATTGAAAATAAAACAACAAAGTCCATTTGGCTGTAATCTGTTTTAATTATGAGACACAATTGTGTCAAAGTCATGATTTTTTTTTTCATGCTTGAAATAAGAAATGATTACTTTAAAAAAGTAGTTTTATACTTGTGAGTGTTGATGACACAGCTTTGCAACAGTTGATATTCTAGTTTCAAGCATGTTTTACTCAATATATGTCATAAAATCTCAGCAACAAGCTGTAATATCTTACTGAGATCATTTAGGACCAAAACCCTTAAAACAAGTAAAACACTCTAACATAAAATCTGCTTAGTGAGAAGAATTATCTTATCAGACAGAAAATAAGCAAATATCACCATTATTTGAGATATTCAATCTTACTTAGATTTCAGTTTTTGCAGTGCTGCTCTTAAGGTCCCATATGGCACAACCTAAAGCAGACAATGATGTCACACCAAGCGAATATTCAGTGTATGTTTAAATGATGAATGGGTTACACTTGTATCGTGCTTTTTCTACCTTCAAGTTACTCAAAGCACCATGCAAGGCCCTAACCACGACCCATCAGGAGCAAGGGTGAAGTGTCTTGCTCAAGGATACAACGGACGTGACTAGGATGGCGGAAGCTGGGGATCGAACCAGGAACCCTCAAGTTGCCGCTCTGTCCCCCCCAAGCCACACCGTCCCTGTGTGTGTGTGTCCTTGCACAAATGTCAGCTATGCACCAAAGTGTTTGCAAAAAAAAAATAAAAAATAAGGAAAAGAGTTGTAATGAAGAGTGACTATTAAGTAGAGAGAATGTGTAGACGTGTAGTCGTGAAAACATCATCACCACATCCCTCCCCCATCTCTCCTCTGTGCACATGTTTCAGATTATGGCTCATGATGACATGTCGCTGCCATAAACAGGAATAAAGGCAGGAATTCTAACTAAAATTCTTCTTGTAGTTTTATACCCTGAACTGAGATTTGTGGCCTTTTGACTTCAGTGGCTCTGTACTAATACACTAAACTCACATTTACAACTGTTGCTTTTCTCATATTCATTGAAAGAGGGACCTCTTGTGGGCTGATTGTGTAATAGCACGCACAGCCGTATGGGTCATATTAGTTTCCAAGTGCAGATATTAACTTTTGCGTTCCTTCTTTGGCCTTTTCGCATGTGTTAGGGAGGATTTTGATGAAGAAGGGTTCTGCCAGCCGTACAGAGGCATCGCCTGCGCCCGCTTCATCGGCAACCGCAGCATCTTTGTTGACTCCTTGCAGATGCAGGGGGAGATTGAGACCCAGATTACAGGTGAGTGGTACACAATGATGGACTAATTAGTAGCATTAAACAGGCCTGAGTGAGCACAATGTGCCCGTCATATCCTCATGTATCATGTATTTTTATTTTTTCGGACTATAATGTGCAATAATGTTATATGTGTATATGTATATTTATGCATATGTATGGATATATGCATGTGTGTGGATATATACATATATATAGATACATATCTTCTTTTTTATCTTTTTTTTTTGTTTTGTTTTTTACTATTTATATTACTAAATTATTGTGTATGCACCTTAGGGGATCTGCTCCAATTTCGTTGTTCTTTGAACCTGTTCACTGTAATAATGACAAATAAAATTATATTCTATTCTTCTATTCTAAATCATAATATATTTCACTTAACTCACAGGATTATTCAACATGTTTTATAAAATACAGTTTTTGTTATGTTTTGTAACACGTAACAATAATAAAACAATATGCAATACGTGTGCATGTACAACATTTAAAACATTTAGTATATCATTAAGTGGACTTACAATTTGGAATGAATTAAGTAAATAAATCAAACGACGTACTAATATGATACAAGAAAAGAAGAAGAAGAAACGGTTCAAAGTCAACGTGTTTACAAAATACCAAGAAGAAGAACCATGATAAACATTCTGAATGTATTGATAATCTTATTCATCTCACAATATGAAATACAACTTACTTCACTATATATTATTCTTTTTTTTCCATCCATCTTCTTCCGCTTATCCGAGGTCGGGTCGCGGGGGCAGCAGCCTAAGCAGGGAAGCCCAGACTTTCCTCTTCCCGGGGGATCCCGAGGCGTTCCCAGGCCAGCCGGGAGACATAGTCTTCCCAACATGTCCTGGGTCTTCCCCGTGGCCTCCTACCGGTCGGACGTGCCCTAAACACCTCCCGAGGGAGGCGTTTGGGTGGCATCCTGACCAGATGCCCGAACCACCTCATCCGGCTCCTCTCCATGTGGAGGAGCCGCGGCTTTACTTTGAGCTCCTCCCGGATGGCAGAGCTTCTCACCCTATCTCTAAGGGAGAGCCCCGCCACCCGGCGGAGGAAACTCATTTCGGCCGCTTGTACCCGTGATCTTGTCCTTTCAGTAATAACCCAGAGCTCATGACCATCGGTGAGGATGGGAACGTAGATCGACACACTCGGCTGCGAACCGATCCAGTGAGAGCTGAAGATCCTGGCCAGTTGAAGCCATCAGGACCACATCATCTGCAAATAGCAGAGACCTAATCCTGCAGCCACCAAACCAGATACCCTCAACTAGAGATGTCCAATAATATCGGCCTGCCGATATTATTGGTATCTCTATTTTTGAGAGTGTACAGAAGTCTAAAGTGTGGTATTGATTAAACTGATCATCCCTCTTTTGGGGTACCAAGGACAGGGGCACATATATATAATACACTGTATGTATGTATGTATGGGCTTTATATGTATACTATTACTTTACATGCAGTCGGCTTTCAGACCCAGGCCAATTTTTTTTAGCCCAATGCGGCCCCCAAGTCAAAAAATGTGGAAAAAACGCTTTGTCCAACATAGTTGTGTCTTTTCATCTTGACGCTGCAGCGGCGTTCACCATGATCGGGACATCCAACCATTTGTCGGACCGCTGCTCCCAGTTCGCCATCCCGTCCCTCTGCCACTTCGCTTTCCCGACCTGCGACCGCAGCACGGGGGCTGACAAACCTCGGGACCTGTGCAAGGACGAGTGTGAGATCCTGGAGAATGACTTGTGCAAGACGGAGTACATCATTGCTCGCTCGAACCCGATCATCTTGAAAAGACTGAAGCTGCCAAACTGTGAGGATCTGGCGGCCTCCGACAGTCCTGAGGCGGCCAACTGTCTAAGAATTGGAATTCCTATGACGGAGCCTATTAACAAAAGTAAGACACTCACATTACCCGCACTATCTGACACTCAGTTAGCCATGTTTACATGGGCACAAATTATCGGAATAAAGGCCCAATTAGATTACAAATTCCTAATGTAAACACGTCAATCAGAATTGAATTTGGAAAGAAATTTCATTCCGAACAAGAGGGGTGGTTTATGCAAAATGATGACGGTTATTTTGTGGCGCGTTTCCGCCTTTGAGACAGCTGGATGTCTATCGTCGGGCTGCAAATATGGCGAGAGGGAAGCAGATTTGGTCTAATAACAATATCACTAATACCTGGTTAATATTCAGGTCATGACATGTACCGTAAATGAAGTGTTGTTGGCTGTTTTGGGATTTTTTTGAGGGCGCAATACAGGACTCCCATTAGCTTCATTGTTAGCCACGTTGTACTTACCGTATATTACAAATCAGAAGGCAGGGAAAACAGTAAGACATGCTGTATTTTTCGGAGTATAAGTCGCTCCGGAGTATAAGTCGCACCTGCCGAAAATGCATAGTAAAGAAGGAAAAAAACATATTTAAGTCGCACTGGAGTATAAGTCGCATTTTTGGGGACATGTATTTGATAAAACCCAACACCAAGAATAGACATTTGAAAGACAATTTAAAATAAATAAAGAATAGTGAACAACAGGCTGAATAAGTGTACGTTATATGAGGCATAAATAACCAACTGAGAACGTGCCTGGTATGTTAACGTAACATATTATGGTAAGTATCATTCAAATAACTATAACATATAGAACATGCTATACGTTTACCAAACAATCTGTCACTCCTAATCGCTAAATCCGATGAAATCTTATACGTCTAGTCTCTTACGTGAATGAGCTAAATAATATTATTTGATGTTTTACGGTAATGTGTTAATAATTTCACACATAAGTCGCTCCTGAGTATAAGTCGCACCCCCGGCCAAACTATGAAAAAAACTGCGACTTATAGTCCGAAAAATACGGGATGTGTTCATGTCTTACAACGGGATTGTGAATGATAGGCAAAATTCCCCCCCAAGAAATGCAGTTCCCATTCAAAGTAGAGGAATTTATTGAAGTTGTCAGATTTACTTCCACACTTTTAGACAAATATATCAACCAGCAGTCTAATGCTTCTCTGGTCAAAGTTCCAGTCAGGTGTTAAAATCTGAAATAATCGCAAAACCTCTTGTGGAAGTCGTTCCCTACCCGTTCTACGGATACCACGTCACAGGAGCCAGGCGTGCCGTTTTAACAGAGTTTTTAATGTACATGTAATGTTAAAAACAATCTTTTCAGATGATTAGATCACCACGTACCATCTGTGAAATCTAATCACTTGCCAGCTGTGTCTCGCCGTCCCGCCCCTAGCCGATGGTGCTCCGCCCTCAACACCATTGACAGAGGCGGTGACCTTTGCTCCTGCAAGCGCGCTGATCACACTCTCCCTCCACACCTCTCTTTTGTCTTCTTTGGGCCTTTTGCTTCTTTCTCCCTTGTCGCTGTGATCTGCATCACCAATAGTTGCACCACTCTCTTGTGCGCGCTATTGCAGCAGTTTTGCGGAAACAACATCCATGTAATTTACTCATTTAACAAATCTGAGATTTTTTCTAATGCAATAATTGCAATCGTTGCAGCCTTAGAACATTTCAATTGAAAAGATTATGTACTGAACAAATTACTATAACAAAAACCGAGAGACAACTGTAGTTGTCATAATAATTTGCTCAAAATCTGTGAGGGTAAAGAATTGTCCAGTATGAGAATCAAATATCAATGGAAGCGTTTATCAGTAGTCCAAGAGATAAAGCACGAAGTAAATTCTAATGTCTTATTCTCTGGTCTCCATCAGACCACAGGTGTTACAACAGCAGCGGCTCGGAATACCGCGGCACGGTCAGCGTGACCAAGTCGAGCCGTCAATGTCAGCCGTGGAACTCCCAGTATCCTCACAGCCACAACTTCCTGGCTGTCCGCTACCCAGAGCTCAACGGCGGACACTCGTACTGCCGCAACCCAGGGAACAAACACGAGGCCCCCTGGTGCTTCACGCTGGATGAGGGCGTCCGCATGGAGATCTGTGACATCCCCGTTTGTGGTGAGGGATTATCGATATTTTCTGTAGCCGCTTATACTCTTATTCATTCCACTCTGTCCGTCGCTTCCTGTAGACCATAAAGAGAAGTCCGGCGGCAGCAACATGGAGATCTTGTACATTCTGGTTCCCAGTGTGACCATCCCATTGGCCATCGCTTTGCTCTTCTTCTTCATTTGTGTGTGCCGCAACAACCAGAAGTCCGCCAGGCCACCTGCGCCTCGCCAGCCCAAACCGGTCCGGGGACAAAATGTTGAGATGTCCATGCTTACGACGGCATACAAGCCAAAGGTAAGTCGCACGATCCTAAATTAAACCCTCAGCGACATACCTAAACCACTCTGTCATCGCCATCGAGGCTACACGTCGGACGGGGAGGGACTAACTAGTGAAACATAAGGAGTGATATCGTGTCCATTGATGTGTGTGTCACTTTAAGAGGAAAAAAACATGTGAGCAATACAACTGCTGTGTCGTTTGACCGTGAAGCACAAAACTGTTCATCAGGACACTCTTCATTTGGCTCACGAGTGACAGTTGTACTGAAACAATTCTGTATTCAACAGGTTACAGTGGATTCAAAATGGGTTATAAAGGATCCTAATTTAGCTGCTGACATATGCAGTAACATATTGTCACTTCCAGTTGTATTACTTCTCAAAACCACTATTAATCTACTTGCTAATTTACTGTTAATATCTGGTTATTTTCTGTTGTAACAAGGTTCTATCTACACTTCTGTTAAAATATAACAAACACTTATTATTTTGTTGTTTGGACACTTTACATTTAGTTTTTGGCTATACTACAAATTGGGTATCAATACAACACCAAGTAGTAACAGGAGCATTATTGGCTATACCAGGGGTCGGCAACCTTTACCAGTCAAAGAGCCATTTTGACCGGTTTCACAAATTAAAGAAAACAATGGGAGCCACAAAAATCTTTTGCAATTTAAAATGAAATAACACCGCATACAAAGTTGTTTTTTTGCTTTGTGCTATGTATAAACCAGGGGTCTCAGACACGCGGCCCGCACCTTAATATGAAAATGTAATGTTACTGCGGCCCGCGAGTTTTCTATGAATGGCGCTTGTCAGAGTCATACTTGTCAACCCTCCCGATATTTCTGGCACACTACGAATTTCAGGGCAAGTATTCTCTCGAACGTGTCGTGATAGTACAGCATTTAGCGCCCACCACAACCAGCGTGCCGGCCTGGTTACAAGTTGTATGGGGCTTCTGCTTGCTCACGTAAGTGACAGCAAGGCATACTTGGTCAACAACCACACAGGTTAGACTGACGGTGGCGGTATAAAAAACTTTAACACTCTTATTAATAATGCGCCACACTGTGAACCCACACCAAACAAGAATGACAAACCCAAGATGCATATAACAAGAGGTTGGGCTGGCACGCTGTTTATACAGATTGTAGAGGGCGCCAAATGCTGTACCATCATGGCACGCACTTATTATTATTGTAAGGGTGAAAATCGGAGAATATTAATCCCGGGAGTTTTCTGCGAGAGGCACTGAAATCCGGAAGTATCCCGGGAAAATTGGGGGGGGGGGTCAGCCGCGTCAGAGTGATCAAAGAGCAGCATGCGGCTCCGAAGCCGTGGGTTGCCGACCCCTGGGCTATACCAATGCTAATACTAAAACCCAAAATGTTTCAAGATCGTTTAATGATTTAGTTTCTGATAACAATTCTAATCAGGCAGAAACACAGGAGAGCTGTGCAACAATATCAATTAAATGTAAATTATTTCCTATTTTCCGTATTTTTCGGACTATAAGTCGCAGTATTTTTTCATGGTGCGACTAATACTCAGGAGCGACTTATGTGTGAAATTATTAACTCATTACCGTAAAATATAAAATAATATTATTTAGCTCATTCACGTAAGAGACTAGACGTATAAGATTTCATGGGATTTAGCGATTAGGAGTGACAGATTGTTTGGTAAACGTATAGCATGTTCTATATGTTATAGTTATTTGAATGACTCTTACCATAATATGTTACGTTAACATACCAGGCACGTTCTCAGTTGGTTATTTATGCCTCATATAACGTACACTTATTCAGCCTATTTTACTTATTTTAATAATAATAATTTTTATTTCATAACACCAAATGTAAACTTTTTCTGTGTACTATTTCCTCATTGACTAGAGTTGCACCTTTAATATTCCTTTCTGCATAGCTGTTTGTTTGAAAAAAAAACTAAAACATTATATTTGCTATTTATTTTATTTGCAGGTCAAATCAAGTTACTTTTTAATCGAACACATGCCGCCGTGTCAATGAGGGGTCATTTTGTTACGGTTTGTACAGGGGGAAGAAGACGGCACAGACAACAGGGACGTCGTTTAAATCTGTTTATTTATATATATGTAATATATATATAAATAAGAAAATAATATTAATAAACAAGGGAATGGAGTGTGACGGATCCAAAAGTGTATGGTGTGCGACTATGTGTAGGAATGAACTGCTGAGTTGTTACCAGGAGTGTTGAGCGAGAGGCGGAAGTCCAAGAGGGGCAAGACAGGCAGGAAGTTGGGGGCAAATAGAGAGGCGGCGAAGGTCCGTGTCCAGACGGGAGGTCGAGATCCAAGAAGCTGCCAGAGAACCAGAGGGAATACGGGGAGACGAGACATACAGCTTGTGACGCGGGAACGGAGGAATGCTGTGTACAAGAACAGGTGTTTACGTTCTGGCCCAGGATAGCAGGTTATGCTGACTTAAGAAGGCAGGTCTTCTCATCAGCGACAGGTGCGTCGATTGCTGCCGATTGATCGCAGCTGCTTGCTGCAGGCGAACCTCTTGGAGGTGCGCCCAGCGCCGCACACAGATGACGTGTGCCCGGGCCGTGACACATTTATCCATTACTAGTTCATGGTTATCAATTTGAGACAGCACTGTCAAGTCAAAATGTGCACCATAGGCAACTAAATATGCAGTCCACTAGGGTTGGGCAATATAGACGATAGGGGTGTCCAAAAAATAATAGATTTTCGAATAAATTGCGATTCTTATTGGTAACGATTCTGTAAATCTATTCTGTCCAGCCACTCAGGGAAATCATATAGTTGATGTAGATGCCAATGTCTGCTGTATATATTTACTTTAGCAAAGGGAAGTGTAGGATACTTCTCTTGTTGCCTTATTTGTATTTGACTTAATTAAATGATTAGGTAGAATTTTATTACAGTTTTTTTTTACAGTCGCTAGGACACATTTCCCAATACTTAGGTCACTTTTTCAAAACTCTTCACACAGTTCTCCAAACCAACTTTCAGCTCGTCACATCAGTTCATTTCACTGATGAAATGAACTGACAAACCCACACTGGTTTAAATGTAACTTAGATATTGGGTTTTCACTATGTAAAGCGCTTTGAGTCACTAGAGAAAAGCGCTATATAAATATAATTCACTTCACTTCACTTCACTTTCAAAATGCACTAAAACTACCAAATCACTTCATACATCAACTCATTCTTCCAGAAATCTAACAAAGGTTGACAGACAACAAACCCACTTTACAGATTTTAGGCCATGTTGTCCATCCCTACAGTGTACACACACACACACAGTGTTCAAGCTATAACTGCAAAACTTTTGCAGTATTATTAGTATTGTTGTTAGACGGCAGTAGAGCAATATTACCACCAAAACCGCTCAGCGCATACCTGAACACACACTCCCTTTGGGCTTGTCTGCGTGGTGAAATCTAAATGAAGTCTTGTGCTGCGTTTGCCTTTTGAAGTCTTGAGAGCAGCAGACTTCAAGAGAGAGTCATAACACGGCACCACCAAGTGTGTTGATTCAAATAGCTGTGCGGACGGCTGTGGTTTGTGTGTGTGTGTGTGTGTGTGTGTGTGTGTGTGTGTGTGTGTGTGTGTGTGTGTGTGTGTGTGTGTGTGTGTGTGTGTGTGTGTGTTCTTGTATTTCCACCCTTCTTGAGACATCAACAAGGAAAAGTACCTTCCATATGAGGACCGGCAAACAAGTTAGGACATAAATCATGGTCCCAATACGGAAAACCATTGCATCTAATAGAGCAGTGTTTTTCAACCACTGTGCCGCGGCACACTGGTGTGCCGTGGGAGATGATCTAATTTCACCTATTTGGGGTAAAAATTATTTTTTGCATACCAGTAAATATAGTCCGTAAATGATGTGTTGTTGTTGAGTGTCGGTGCTGTCTAGAGCTCGGCAGAGTAACCGTGTAATACTCTTCCATATCAGTAGGTGGAGGCCGGTAGCTAATTTGGTTTGTAGATGTCGGAAACAGCGGGAGGCAGTGTGCAGGTAAAAAGGTATTTAATGCTTAAACAAAAAATAAACAAAAGGTAAGTGACCCTAAGAAAAGGCATTGAAGCTTAGGGAAGGCTATGCAGAACAAAACTAAAACGGAACTGGCTACAAAGTCAACAAAAACAGAATGCTGGACAACAGCAAAGACTTACTGTGGAGCAAAGACGGCGTCCAGAATGTCCATCCGAACATGACACGACAATCGACAATGTCCCCACGAAGAAGGATAAAAACAAAGTAGATGCGGGAAATATCGCTCAAAGGAAGACATGAAACTGCTACAGGAAAATACCAAAAAAAAGAGAAAAAGCCAGCAAAATAGGAGCGCAAGACAAGAACTAAAACAATACACACAGGAAAACAGCAAAAAAGTCAAAATAAGTCAGGGCGTGATGTGACAGGTGATGACAGACACCTACTTTGAGACAAGAGCTTTGTGATGCATGGTTATGGTTTAAAGTCATATCCAACAATTGCGACGACTTTTTACTGTCAACTGAGTTTCGTTTTTAATGATTTCTGCTGGTGGTGTGCCTCCGGATTTTTTCAACGCAAAAAAATGTGCCTTGGTTAAAAAAAGGTTGAAAAACACTGTAATAGAGAATGTCTCATTTGCACACCTGGTAGTGAAATCTATAAAAATTAGGGTGGTCCCAAAAAGGAGGGATTTTTCAAAATGACCGTGTGTCGGTTTTAAAAGTGCTCCCCGTCTGGCCAACATATGTAATAACAAGTGTGTGTAAGAAATTGATATGCACCCCCTTTGGCCAAAATGTATTTGAAAAATAAAATAAATATGTATATAGAGAAATACTGTAATAACTTGAAGTAAATCATGAAGATTAAAAACCAATTACAAACAAAAACAATTAACTAAATGCTTACCTTTTTATATATTTGCAAAGTATATATATATATATATATATATATATATATATATATATATATATATATATATCCATCCATCCATCCATCCATCCATCTTCTTCCGCTTATCCGAGGTCGGGTCGCGGGGACAGCAGCCTAAGCAGGGAAGCCCAGACTTCCCTCTTCCCCAGCCACTTCGTCCAGCTCCTCCCGGGGGATCCCGAGGCGTTCCCAGGGTTCTTCCCCGTGGCCTCCTACCGGTCGGACGTGCCCTAAACGCCTCCCTAGGGAGGCGTTCGGGTGGCATCCTGACCAGATGCCCGGACCACCTCATCTGGCTCCTCTCGATGTGGAGGAGCAGCGGCTTTACTTTGAGCTCCCCCCGGATGACAGAGCTTCTCACCCTATCTCTAAGGGAGAGCCCCGCCACCCGGCGGAGGAAACTCATTTCGGCCGCTTGTACCCGTAATCTTGTCCTTTCGGTCATGACCCAAAGCTCATGACCATAGGTGAGGATGGGAACGTAGATCGACCGGTAAATCGAGAGCTTTGCCTTCCAGCTCAGCTCCTTCTTCACCACAACGGATCGATACAGCGTCCACATTACTGAAGACGCCGCACCGATTCGCCTGTCGATCTCACGATCCACTCTTCCCTCACTCGTGAACAAAACTCTGAGGTACTTGAACTCCTCCACTTGGGGCAGGATCTCCTCCCCAACCCGGAGATGGCACTCCACCCTTTTCCGGGCAAGAACCATGGACTCGGACTTGGAGGTGCTGATTCCCATCCCAGTCGCTTCACACTCGACTGCGAACCGATCCAGTGAGAGCTGAAGATCTTGGCCAGATGAAGCCATCAGGACCACATCATCTGCAAAAAGCAGAGACCTAATCCTGCAGCCACCAAACCAGATACCCTCAACACCCTGACTGCGCCTAGAAATTCTGTCCATAAAGGTTATGAACAGAATCGGTGACAAAGGGCAGCCCTGGCGGAGACCAACCCTCACTGGAAACGGGTCCGACTTACTGCCGGCAATGCGGACCAAGCTCTGACACTGATTATACAGGGCGCAAACCGCCACAATAAGACAGTCCGTTACCCCATACTCTCTGAGCACTTCCCACAGGACTTCCCGGGATACACGGTCGAATGCCTTCTCCAAGTCCACAAAGCACATGTAGACTGGTTGGGCAAACTCCCATGCACCCTCAAGAACCCTGCCGAGAGTATAGAGCTGGTCCACAGTTCCACGACCAGGACGAAAACCACACTGTTCCTCCTGAATCCGAGGTTTGACTATCTGGCGTAGCCTCCTCTCCAGTACACCTGAATAGACCTTACCGGGAAGGCTGAGGAGTGTGATCCCAGGATAGTTGGAACACACCCTCTGGTTCCCCTTTTTAAAGAGAGGAACCACCACCCCAGTCTGCCAATCCAGAGGTACCGCCCCAAATGTCCACGCGATGTTGCAGAGTCTTGTCAACCAAGACAGCCCCACAACATCCAGAGCCTTAAGGAACTCCGGGCGGATCTCATCCACCCCCGGGGCCTTGCCACCGAGGAGCTTTTTAACTACCTCGGCAACCTCAGCCCCAGAAATAGGAGAGCCCACCACAGATTCCCCAGGCACTGCTTCCTCATAGGAAGACGTGTTGGTGGGATTGAGGAGGTCTTCGAAGTATTCCCTCCACCGACCCACAACATCCGCAGTCGAGGTCAGCAGAACACCATCCGCA